>NC_046657.1:31685838-31691524 GCF_010883055.1 Belonocnema kinseyi
ACTAGATATAAGACTTTATGTAAATAGTTGTAAATAATTGTATATATAGAAAGGATAAGATTGTAAAAAATATGTAGATGTAAACGGAAAGATTGTAAGGAAAGGAAGTCATGTAAACCCTTAGGGGACACATTATGAATAAAGAAGAAGAAGAAGTAACAATTGTTTTTCAAAACTTCAAACATGAACAAAATTTTCTTCGATAAAAATACTGGGTTATTTTATATGTAATGAATAAATAATATTCATAATTTTGAAATTGTTTAAATTCGTGAATTTTATAACTCGGAAGTATTCTATCGTCCCAAATTCCCGCTAATTCATACAATTGAAAAATTATTTAATAAATATTGTTTATTCATTAACCATTCAATAATCTAATAGTTTTATAAAAGAATGTTTTCAATTTAAAGTTTAAATAAATTATTGTTTAAATTTAAAATAACAATAATTGTATAAAAATTGTATTAAAAAATTAATTTAAAAACACACACGCTCCAGAAATATATTTTTGATTATTTTTAATTTTATTTTTACCTTACTTTTTTTTCATTCATTTTGAATTATCTCAATTTACATTTTTATTTGAATAGAATTTTTCAAAAAGTATTAAAATTTGCTAATTTTGTGTCTAAAAAGATTGACTTAATGATAAATAATTATTTTGACGACGCTTTTTAGTATGATTTACAACAGCATCTCAATGTGAATTTTCAATTTCGAATAAATTTCTCGAATATGCATTGAAATTTTCGCTATTCATGTTTAAAAAAATTGACTTTGCGCTTAATCATGATTTTACGGAACTTTAAATGTCTTTTTAAAATGATGATTTGTGAGTTAAAAAAGAGTGAATCACAAAGAGAGAAAATGAGATATCCAATGCCAACATAATTATATTTTTCTGTTCCTTATTTCAGAATAGAAAATGTCAGAGAGTCAAGAGTTCCAAAGTCCGAATTAGTATTATTTATATTGAAGTCTTGATAGTATTGTATTGTTAAATTATTAATTGGTTTGCAATTAATAATGATTTATTCTGATATTTATATTTAATTAACTACACAATTCTTTGAAATTAAAAAAAAAATAAGAAATAGGAATATGATTTGAAGGTTGTCTTTTTTTTTTAATTTCCGTTTATTATTATTTTTAATTTTGAACTGAAACGTTTAAGTATTATCTAAGGGATGACTGGAAATTTTCCGAAGAATAAAATTCCAAAATTGGAAAATTTCCGAATAATAAATTTTACGTCTTGGAAAATTCCATACACTATAAAATTCGCGAATAATAAAATTTTCGAGTAATAAAATTCCCAATTTGGAAAATTCTCGAACAGATTTTAGTATCAACGGATTGGAAAACTACTGCATAATAAGATTCCCGGATTGGTAAATTCCCGAATAAAAAAATTTCCGAATGATAAAATTGCCAAATTGGTAAATTCTCGAATAAAAAATTGTTCAAACAATAAAATTCCCAAATTAGAAAATTCCCGAATAATAACATTTCCGAATTGGAAAATTCCCGAATAATAAAATACTCAATTTGGAAAATTCTCGAACAGTTTATAATATTACCGAATAGGAAAATTCCTGAATAATAAGATTCCCGATTTGGAAAATTCCCGAATAATAAAATTCCCAATTTGGAAAAATTCTGATTCGGAAATTCCCAAATTGGAATATTCCTGAATAATAAAATTCCCGAATAATAGAATTTCTGAAAAGTAAAATTTCTGAGTAATAAAATTCCCGATTTGAAAAATTCCCAAATAATAAAATTCCCGATTTGGAAAATTCTCGAATGATAAAATTTTCGAATTAAAAAATTCCGGAACAATATAAAATATTACCGAATTAGAATATTCCCGAATAATAAAATTCCCAAATTGGAAGATTCCCGAGACTATAAAATTCCCAGATAGTAAAATTCTCGAACAGTTTATAATATTCCTGAATTGGAAAATTCCCGAATAATAAAATTGCCAATAATAACATTTACAAATAATAAGATTCCTAAATTGAAAAATTCCCGACAGTTCATAATTTTACCGAATATGAAAAATCCCTTGATTATAAAATTCTTGAATATAAATAATTGAAAGTTTCAATTAAAATAATTTATTTCATTTTATAAATAAAAAATATTGTTGAAATTCGTGAATTTTCAATTTCTGGAATATTATTAACGATTCGGGAATTTTATTATTTGGGAATTTTTCAATTCGGGAATTTTGTTTTTCCTAATTTCTTAGTCGTTTCGAATAATAAAATTCCTGAGAGTTTATAATAATACGAAGTTTGTACATTTCTGAATTTAAATAATAGAATTTTTTTATAAATATTATTTATTTATTAAAAATATAAACAGAAAATATTTGTATAAAAATTTTTTTTAATGTTTAAAGGTTTCAACATTATTTTTCGAATTAAAAATAATATTGATAAAAAAGTTTAACCGTTTAAATTCGGGAATTTTTACAATGTTGGGAATTTTATTTTCCGTATTTTTCATTCGTCTTCGAATTTGAGTATTCAGGAATTTTTAATTTATGAATTTTGTTGTTGGGGAAATTTACAATTTGGGAATTTCACTATCCAGGAATTTTATTTTTCTTGATTTTTCAATCTTTCCTTACCCAAATTTGATAGTTATTCTCTTTTTTATTAATTTAAAAAAATGTATTGTTAAATTTAAATTTTGGACGTTATAAAAGATTAAAAATTTGAATTCTAAATTTATTTTCTAAAATTGTTATTTATTATTTAAATTCAATTAAAACTCATATGAAATTATAAAATATACAAATGCAGTATAGTAAATAAAAAAAAAAAGATCGTCTCGAGTGGAATACTTTTTTTTTCTCGGTCAGATTTAAAATACTCGATCAATGAATGTTGATTCCTTTCGTCTACCTGAGAAAACGGTACCTGCTTCACAGTGATAAATCCATTCGCAAAAAATTGGCTCTTTACAATTTTAACTATTTTAGTTATTTCAATTATTTGTTAAATTATAAACTTGTTTTATCTATAATTTACATATAAAATAGAATTTAGTTTTTTAATGAGTTTACATTTGATTAAATTGAATTCCAAATTTCTTTTCATTTCGCGCTTATTATTTGCAATGGCAATCAGAAAAAATGGAAATTTATCAAGAATTATTCATTGTAGCGCTAAAACCAAGTATAGGTTCGTATTCGTAAAAAGAAAAATTAACATTTTCTCACGTTTGATCGCGATTCGATGACCCCATTTAAAATCTCTAAATGCGTCAAGAATTACAACGTGACTGTTTGGCTTTCGTATACGACTTTATTTTTATCGACACTTTTATTGTTTTTAACTTGATAAAAGTAAATATTTAAATGATTCACCCGCTGTGCATGGAAAGTTTTAATTCACATTATTTATCGACTGTAGGTTGCAGGTTATAAATTTTAATATTGCCATATTTTTAAACTTTTAATTCATTTTAATTGTTTTAATGGATAATCATTATATCTAATAAACTATTTTATTTCCTTGCAAATTCCAATTGTGCAACAAGAAATAAAATTTATTTACCTTTTTACAATAAAGGAAAATGTCATTCACTTGCAATATTTATTTAAATATTTCTTTTAAACAATCCTTTCACTTGATCAATTTTATCCTTGACATGAGATCACAATTGATAAATTACCTTCATGAGAGCAAATCGCTGATCGTCTGCAAGTTTCAATGAAGTCATGGCTCTTGATTTTATTTCCTGTCGATTATTGTCTAAAATATCCAGAAAACACTATTTTATAATGAATTATTAATTAACTTTTTTCTATCTTTATTTTTAAAACAATGATTTCAAAAAAGAGTATTTCCATTTGGGTTAACCCACTTAAAATTTTGTTTTCTTTGTTTTTTAATATATGTTTTTTTGATTATAAATTAAAAAATCGATGCGAGAATGAATTTGGGATACAATTCACCCAAACACCGCGCAGGCTGATCGAAGACTAAGAAGTGATTATAAATGCTAGAGGGACCGAGACAAGTCCAATGCAAGGCCCCACTATTTTCTTTCACTCGAAGTGAGAAGTTCTCAGATTGCCTTTTCAATCCTAATGAAATCATTTATTTTCAGAATTTAAGCCTAGACGAAATTTGTGATGATTTTTTTTTTTAACTCTGACAATTTTTTTCAAGAGGATTCTGAAATTTGAGAATTTTATCATTCGGGAATTTTATAATTCCATAATTTTACAAACTATTAGGGAAATTTATCATTAAAAAATTTTATCATGAGGGAATTCTCCAATTCGGAAGTTTCGTCATTAGGGAATTTTGTTATTCGCGAATTTGATCATTCTGGAATTTTATTATTCGGCAATTTTATCATTCGGGAATTTTATAAGCTTTTCAGGAATTTTCCAAATCAGTAATTTTATAAACCGTTCGGGAATTTTATTATTTGAGAAACTTATCATTCGGGAATTTTATTATTCGATAAATTTAAAATTTGGGAATTTGTTTATTCAAGATCTTTTGAATTTTATAATTTTATATTTATATATTTATTTATATTTATATTTATATATTTTATTAGGGAATTTTACCATTCGGGAATTTTATTATTCGAGAATGTTATCATTCGCGAATTTTCCAATTAAATAATTTTATAAACTGTTCGGGCATTTTATTATGCGAGAATTTGATCATTCGGGAATTTTATTATTAGGCAATTTTATCATTCGGAAATTTTAGTATTTGGGAAATTTAGAATGTTTTCAGGAATTTTCCAATTCAATAATTTTCTGAACCGTTCGGGAATTTTATTATTAGGGAATCTTATCATTCGGGAATTTTATTATTTGGGAATTTTATCATTCGAGAATGTTATCATTCGCGAATTTTCCAATTCAATAATTTTATAAACTGTTCGGGCATTTTATTATGCGAGAATTTGATCATTCTGGAATTTTATTATTCGGCAATTTTATCATTCGGGAATTTTATAAGCTTTTCAGGAATTTTCCAATTCAATAATTTTATAAACCGTTGGGGAATTTTATTATTTGAGAAACTTATCATTCGGGAATGTTATTATTCGATAATTTTAAAATTTGGAAATTTGTTTATTCAGGATCTTTTGAATTTTATAATTTTATAAACTATTCGGAAATTTTCCAATTAAATAAATTTTATAAACTGTTCGGACATTTCATTATGCGAGAATTTGATCATTCTGGAATTTTATTATTCGGCAATTTTATCATTCGAGAATTTTATAAGCTTTTCAGGAATTTTCCAATTCAATAATTTTATAAACCGTTCGGGAATTTTATTATTCGATAATTTTAAAATATGGGAATTTGTTTATTCAGGATCTTTTGAATTTTATAATTTTATAAACTATTCGGAAATTTCGCAATTCGATAATTTTATAAACTGTTCGGGAATTTCATTATGAGAGAATTTTATCTTTCGGGAATTTTATAAACTTTTCAGAAATTTTCAAATTCAATAATTTTATAAACTGTTCGGGAATTTTATTATTAGGGAATTTTACCATTCGGGAATTTTATTATTCGAGAATATTATCATTCGCGAATTTTCCAATTCAATAATTTTATAAACTGTTCGGGCATTTTATTATGCGAGAATTTGATCATTCGGGAATTTTATTATTAGGCAATTTT
>NC_046657.1:31691624-31704999 GCF_010883055.1 Belonocnema kinseyi
ATTTGGGAATTTGTTTATTCAGGATCTTTTGAATTTTATAATTTTATAAACTATTCGGAAATTTCGCAATTCGATAATTTTATAAACTGTTCGGGAATTTCACTATGAGAGAATTTTATCTTTCGGGAATTTTATAAACTTTTCGGGAATTTTATAAACTTTTCGGAAATTTTCAAATTCAATAATTTTATAAACTGTTCGGGAATTTTATTATTAGGGAATTTTACCATTCGGGAATTTTATTATTCGAGAATGTTATCATTCGCGAATTTTCCAATTCAATAATTTTATAAACTTTTCGGGCATTTTATTATGCGAGAATTTGATCATTCGGGAATTTTATTATTAGGCAGTTTTATCATTCGGGAATTTTATAATCTTTTCAGGAATTTTCCAATTCAATAATTTTATAAACCGTTCGGGAATTTTATTATTTGAGAAACTTGTCATTCGAGAATTTTATCATTTGGGAATTTGTTTATTCAGGATCTTTTGAATTTTATAAACTATTCAGAAATTTTGCATTTCGATAATTTTATAAACTGTTCGGGAATTTGATTATGAGAGAATTTTATCCTTCGGGAATCTTATAATGTTTTCAGAAATATTCAAATTCAATAATTTTATAAACCGTTAGGGAATTTTATTATTAGGCAATTTTATCATTCGGGAATTTTAGTATTTGGGAATTTTAGAATATTTTCAGGAATTTTCCAATTCAATAATTTTATGAACCGTTCAGGAATTTTATTATTAGGGAATTTAACATTCGGGAATTTTATTATTTGGGAATTTTATCATTCGAGAATGTTATAATTCGGGAATTTTTCCAATTCAATAATTTCATAAACTGTTCAGGCATTTTCTTATGTGAGAATTTTATCATTTGGGAATTTTATTACTCGGGAATTTTCCAATTCAATAATTTTATAAAGCGTTCGGGAATTTTATCATTCGTGAATTTTATAATTCTAGAGTTTTATAATTTGGGAATTTTATTAATCGGGATTTTTCGAAATCAATAATTTTATAAACTATTCAGCAATTTTATATTTCGATAATTTTATCATTCGGGAATTTTCCGATTCGATAATTTTATACACTGTAAGGGAATTTCATTGTGTGAGAATTATATCATTTGTGAATATTATAAGCTTTTCAGCAATTTTCCAATTCAACAATTTTATAAACCGTTCTGAAATTTTATTATTTGAGAATTTTATCATTCGGGAATTTTATTATTCGATAATTTTATCATTTGTAAATTTTATTATTCGGGATTTTTCTAATTCAATAATTTTATAAATTGTAAGGGAAATTCATTATTCCAGAATTTTATCATTCGGGAATTTTCGAATTCGGAATACTTAATATTAGGGAATTTTTTAAATCGATGATTTTATAAGCTGTTCAGGAATTTTATTATGCGAAAATTTAATCATTCGGGAATTTTTCGATTCGAGAATTTTATTACTTGAGACATTTTATTACTCGAGAACTTTATTATTATGAAAATTTTCCAATATGGGAATTTTATTATTAGGGAATTTTATTATTCGGTTATTTTCCAATTCGAATAAAAGGGTTGATAAACACTTCATTGATAAAAGTAGCTTTATAGTACTGGATTTAACTAGTGGGTTGGAAAATTGTTTCTTTTTTTATTGTAAATTTCTTTTTTTTAATTGAATATTTATATTTTTCATTTGAAAATCTATGTATTTTGTTAGGACTTCGTCATTTTGATTTATCTTTTTTAGTTGAAACTTTTTCAATCTGATAGAAAATTAATCCTAGGTTAAAAATTCTATTAAAAATTAAAATATTTGGTTAAAAATTCATGAATTTGATTAAAAATTAGTTTTTCTTTCGTTGAAAATTATTATTTTTTTTCAACTAAAAAATTAACCTGACTTTTTTCAACAAAAATTTCGTCTTTATGGTAGAAAATGAATTAGCCAAGATCTTGGCTGAAAAATCATATTTCTTGGTCGAAATTTAACTATTTTCTTGAAAATTTGTTTTAGTTGACAGTTAATTTGAAAAATTCAAAAGACAGTTTTTTGTTGAAAAGTACTTTTTGAAATTAATTTAACCAAGTCAGTGTAATATACCATCATTTAAATTAAAAATCCATCTATGGTTGCAAATTAATTTTTTTGTCGGAGATTAATCTTCTTGGTTGATGGAAAATCATCTTTTTTAATTATAATTTTAATATCTTGTTGAAAATTCGCTTTTTTGTTCATTCGAAATTATTAGTTTCCTTTTGTTTAACAAATACAGCTGAATATTTCATCATTTAAATTGAAAATTCTTTTCGTTGGTTGAAAATTAATTCTTTTTTTTTTCTCTAAAAACTTAACCTTCGTGGTTAAAGAATCATCTTTGTGAATTAAAATTTAACTATCTTGTTGAAAATTCCTTTTTTTCTTGTTAAAAATTAATTTTTTATCTGAATATTTACCTATTTAAATTTAATTTCCACTATTTTGTTGAAATTACTTTATTATTATTATTATTATTATTATATATTTATCTAATCTAGTTGAATATTCCATCATTTAAACTGGAAATTCATCTAGTTGGTAGAAAATTGAACTATTTTGTGGAATTTTTTTTTTTTTAGTAAAAATGTTTATTTTCTTTATATTTAACTAATCCAGTTGCATATTACATCATTTAAATTAAAAATTTGTTTCTCTGGTTGAAAATTAATAATTTTTATTTTGTAGAAAATTAACCTGATTGGTTGAAAAATCATCTCTTTTGGTTGAAAATTCCATGATTTGGTTGCAAAATTGTGTATTCTGTTAAAATATTTGTCCTTTTGGCTCAAAATTTAACTATTTAATTGAAAATTCGTATTTGTTGAAAATTAATTTTTTTATTAAAAATTTAACTATTCCAATTTAAAATTTAACTATTTTGTTGAAAATTAATTAGTTTAACTGAAAGTTTAAATATTCAATTCTTGGTTGAAGAGTTCTGTTTTTTAGTTGAACATTCTTGTATTTTGTTAAAAATTCTTCTTTTTGGTAGGAAATTAATCTTCTTGGTTGAAAATTCATGGATTTTTTTTTAAATTAGTCATTTTTTGTTATAAATTAAATGTTTTAATTCAAAATTAAACTATTCCAGTTGAAAATCCAACTATTTTCTTGAATATAATTTTTTTAGCAATATTGTATCAATTTTGTAGAATCGTTTTAATTGAACGTTCATCTAGTTGAAAAGTTTTTTTTTTTTTAATTTAAAGATTAAACTATTTTGCTGAAAATTTTTTTTTGTCCTTGGAAATTATAGTTTTTTTCATTAATTTAACTAATTCATTTGGGTATTATATCATTTTAAATAAAAATTCACATCTGTCGTTGAAAATTAATCAGTTTAATTGAAAATTTATCTGTTCAATTTTTGATTGAAAATGTATCTTTTTTTTTTTAGTTGACAATTCTAGTGTTTGTTTAAAAATTGAACTTTTTTGTAGAAAATGTATCTTCTTGGTTGGAAATAGTTTTTATTTTTTGAAATTTAACTAGTTCCTTAAAAGTACTTTTTTTTGTTGAAAATTAAACTATTTAGTTCGAAATTATTTTTTGTTTGTTTGTTCGAAAATTAAACTTTTTAGCTTATAATTTAAGTTTCCAGTTAAAAATTTCACTATTTCGTTTAAAATACTTTTTTTTTTGTTCAATATTATTGTTTTTTAATTAATTTAACTAATTTAGTTTAATATTCCATCATTTTAATTGAATTTAATTTAAAAAATGTTATTACTTTTCGAGAAACTAAAAACCCTTTCGTCAGGATGTGTATCGGAAGTTAAACAATTTTGGTTAGTCAATAACTTTTCAAATTTTCAAATTCAGATCACTTGAATTTCGAAAAATCCAATTTTAAAATTGTAAAAGTTTCGAAAATAGTTTTAACTTTTCACAGTTTTAAACAACCTTAAAATTAAAATGATTTTGAATTCCGAATAATTTCATAATGCTCTAAAATAAAAATATTATTTTGCTATTTTAGAAATTTTTTTTTTCAATGAAGTTTGAATTACTTATTCTTTATACCACGGTCGATATTGAATTTAATTCTACGTACACACTAAAGTGTCGATACATCCTTTTTGATACAAATTTTAACCGTCAGATGGAAGTTCTAATTCGATTTTACCCGTTCTAAATTTTCGAAACACAAATTTATTATTTTTTTCGAATTAAACAAAAATGTTAAAAGCTTTAAATGGAAGAAAAATCCTAATATTTAATACTTTCTCAGTTTTTGTATATAAATATTTGCAAGAAAATCAAATCGTTTATTTAAAAATAACTTTAAATGTTTATATCAATTAAGAATTGTAAGTTATAAGTAATAATTAATAATTAATACGTTTTTATATAATTTTATCTTTATTTTTATTGTAATTCTTCATGATTTTATAGATATAACTATTTGAAAAAAATTGGATTGTTTATTTAAAAAAGGTAGTTTTTAATATAAACTTTGTCGTGAAATAAAAAATGAAAAAGCGGCTCTTACAAATCTCTTTGGAATGGATTAAAATTTTAATTGTTTAAATCTCGCTAAAATCGGATAAAATTTGTATTTTTTAAGTATTAATTAATGATTATTACATTTTTTATCAGTTCATTTTTATTTGGTTGTTGATGCAATTTTAAATAATTTGATAGATATAACTATTTAAAAAAATTGGATTGTTTATTTTGAAATGATAGTTTTTAATATCAATTTTGTTGTCCAATGAAAAACAAAAAACGGCATCACAAATCTCTTTGAAGTTTTTTTAAACTTTTATTTTTTTAAATCGCTGAAATCGCATAAAAATTGTAATTAATAATGATTAATGAATAATTATTACGTTGATTAATAAGTTCATTTTTATTTTTTTGTTTTTTGAATAATTATTGCGTTTTTCTGTAATTTTATCTTTACTTTTATTGTTGTTTCAATTTTCCTTTATTTGTAAGATACGTTTTTTTGCAGATTCATTTTTATTTCATTTGCTGTTGATTTTGCAATGTTCCATAATTAAATCAATTTTAAATCAAGATTAAATCAAAATTAAAAACTAAAAAATTTGATTAACTTTTGTTTAAAAAACCCGCTAAAATGGAATACAAAATGTCATTAATAAGTATTAATTGATAATTATTAGGTTTTTCCATGATTTTAATTTTTTTTAATTGTTGTAATTTTCCATTATTTGATAAATATGTATAGTTGCAAAAAATTGATCTTTTATTAACAAAAAATTCACTCAACTTTTTTTTTAAGTTAAAAAATAAAAACTTGGGCCTTTCAGATGTTTTTTAAGTTTAGTTAACTTTTGTTTTTAAAAAACGCGCAATTGTGCTAAATATTGTAGTTAATAAGTACTTATTAATAATTATCACGTTTTTTTATAAGTTCATTTTTATTTTGTTGTTGCTGCTGCAATTTTCTATGATTTAATAGATATGACTAGTTGCAAGAAAGCGTATAATTTTCAAGAAAAACATTTCATCAAATTAGTTGTTAAATAAAAAATTTTAAAAATCAGCTCTTTTAAATATTTTTGAAATTTATTTAACATTTGCTTTTAAAAATCCGTTAAATTTGGATAAAAATTGTAATTACTAAGTATTATTTAATGATTATTGCGTTTTTCTATAACTTAATTTTTTGTTATTGTTGTAATTTCCCATTATTTGATAGATATGACTAATTGCAAAAAAGGGATACTTCAATAAAAAAGTTCATTAACTTTGTTGTTAAATAATAAATAATAAATTTTTTGAAGTTTTGTTAACTTTTGTTTTAAAAACCCGCTAAAATCGGATAAAAATTGTAAATAATAAGTATTAATTATTCATTATTACGTTTTTTATAAGTTCATTTTTATTTTTTTGTTTAATAAAAATGAAAAAATCCTATCTCTCAAATCTTTTTGAAATTTTGTTTAAAAAAAAACCGCTAAAATCAGATAAAAATTGTAATTAATAAGCATTAATTAAAAATGATTACGTTTTTCTGTCATTTAATTTTTATTTTGTTCTTATTGATGTAATTTTTCATTATTTGATAAGTGTGACTAATTGCAAAAAATGGATCTTTTATTTAAAAAATTCGTTAACCTTATTAAATAATAAATAATAAATAAAATCATTAGCTCTCTGAAATCTTTTTGAAGTTTTGCTAACTTTTTTTTTTAAAAACCGTTAAAAGCGGATAAAAATCGTGATTAATGAGTATTAGTTAGTGACTATTATGTTTTTTTATAAGTTTATTTTTATTTTCTTGGTGTTGTTATCGTAGCAATTTTCTATGAGTTAATGGATATGATTACTTGCAAAAAAGCGGATCGTTTATTTCTAAAAATTGCATCAACTTTGTCGTTAAATAAACAATTAAAAAATCGGCTCTCTCAACTTTTTTAAAACTTTAGTTAACTTTTATTTTAAAAAAAACGCTAAACTTGGATTCAAATTATAACTAATAAATAATAATTATTTTGTTTTTCTATAATTCCATATTTATTTTTGTTGTGACTTTCCAGGATTTGATAGAAGGAAAATTTCTGTTTATTCATTGCAGTTGCATTCCAATGGAGGGCAATAAACGCGTTTATTGGGCCAATTATAAAATAATGGATTTCACACTAGCTTCGGCGCATGCGCAGTTGTAACTTCAATTTTCCCACGTTTCTAGCTTCTAGCTATCATATCGTTCAACCTCGCACGCTCCACAATCATTTGACACTGACCAGTTCGAGAAAGAAAGCCTATCTGAAAAGGTCCACGCGATTTTTCTAAAGGATTGAATTTTCTGTGAGTAAAAACCTTTTTTTTACTCAAAAATCGCCTTCGAAATCAAAAGAAAAAAATTAAATAATAAATAATACAATGATAACAATTAATTAATTTTTTCACTGGGAGAAATTAAGTTCTAGTCTGAGAACAATACAAAGGTTTGAGAATATAATAGAGAAAGTCTCACAAAATGAAAGTAAAACTAGCAGAGGTAAATAAATAAGTAATGTAAGCAAGAAATAAGCAGTGTTTATAAATTTTGTGTCTGACAAAAATCAAAGTTTTTTTTTCAGTTTTTTTTACCAATATTTTTCACGCAAAAATTAATGTCAAAATGTAAAAAAATATTGAAATTAGAAGAGAAATAAATAAAAATAATAAAAGAATAAATAAATTAAAATTCTATAAACAAAAAGAGTATCAAAGTGAAAGATAGAAAGTGTTTATAAATTTTTCAGGCTTACAAACAAATTTTTAAACTTTTTTTTCAACCACTGTTTTTTTACGAATAGTTTTGACTCAAAATTATTGAAAAAATGTGAAAAAATAGATAATTTAATAAAACAATAAATAAGTAAAAATACCGTTAGAATGGAGTTGTGAAATTTTTAGTGAGGTCTTAAAACAAATCTTATGGCCCTACATCAATACCAGAAATTGTTGTAATCAGTTGTAAATGTTTACAAACTTTTTCAATTCATAATTCACAGAAATTTTTTTTGTCTGTTTGAAGGTAGGTAGGTTAAATATTAATATTCGGAGAAAAATAAAAAATAATTTTTTTACGAAAAGTTTTCAGGCAAAATTAGTTATCCAATGTGGCGAACCAAATTTGTAAAAAAAAACTATTTTACTGAAAATTGCTTTACTAAAGGTTTTTAATTTTTTTTCGGATCACGATTTTTACGGATAGCTGATTTCGAATTAAAATTCCAAACGGAGGATCCATAACGGCGGATCGTAATTCTAAAAACAAGATCGATTTGACTAAAAATAGCTATATGACAGTTTGGCGGTTCGCTGATTTCATATTCAATTTTAAAATGGAAAATGGCGAATTCAGTATGTCGGACCAAAATTGTAAAACCAAACCGATTTGACTAAAAATAGCAAATCGGTAGTTTTTGAATCGCTGATTTTAAATCCAATTTAAAAATTAAAAATGACGAATCCAAGATTGCGGACAAAAATGTTAAAACAAGAACGATTTTACTAAAATCAAAGTCAAAATTTAAAAAACAATAACAACGGATACAATATGGCGGATAAAAATAGTACAAAAATCCATGTTAGCCAACCATAGATACTTGGGGATTTTCGGTTCTCTGATTTGCAATTCAAGTTCAAAATTTGAAAAATCATAAATGAATGGAGGGATGGATTGGTGAATGGATGGATGGATGGATGGGTGAGAAAATGGATAGATTGATAGACTAACGGATGGGTGGATGGACGGATAAACGGATGGACAGATGAATGGATGGATAGATTGACGGGTGGATGGATAGACTGGCGGATGGATGGGTAGACTGGCGGATAGATGGGTGGCTACAAAGATTTATGGATAGATGGATGAATGGATGGATAGACTGATGGATAAATGGATGGATGGATGCATAGACTGACGGATGAATGGATAGACTGACGGATGTATGGGCGGCTACAAAGATTTATGGATGGGTTGATGTATGGATGTATGTATGATTGGATGGACGGATGGATGGATGGACTGATAGTTAGATAAACATCCAGACAGATGGAAGGATAGACTGACGGGTGGATGGATGGGTGGATGGATAGATGGATGGATGGATGGATGGATGGATGGATGGATGGATGGATGGATGGATGGATGGATGGACTAACTAATAGATGGGTGGCTAAAAATATTGATGGGTGAATGGAGGTATAGACTTATGGATGAATTGATGGATGGATGGATAGACTGACGGATGGATGAATAGGCTGATAGATCGATGAATAGACTGATGGATTGAAGGATAGACTGGCGGATGGATGGGTAGACTGACGGATGGGTGGGTGGCTACAAATATTTCGGGATGGGTGGTTACACAGATTTATGGATGGGAGGATGGATGGATGTATGGGCAGATTGATCGAAGGATGGGTGGATGGATGGATAGATGGAAGGATAGACTGATGGATAAATTGATAAAGAGATGTATAGGTGGATAAACTGACGGGTGGATTGTCTGATGGATGGATAAACTGACGGATGCATGGATAGATAAATAGACTGATAGATGGATGAATAGACAGGTGGACGGAAGAATAGACTGAGGAATAGATGAACAAACGGATGGATGAATAGGCTGGCGGATGGGTGGGTGCCTACAAAGATTTATGAATGGATGGATGGATGGATAAATGGATGGACTGATCGATAGATGAATAGACAGAATGATGGATGGATGAATAGAATGACGGATGGATGGGTGGCTACAAAGATTTATGGATGGGTTGATGGATGGATGGACGGATGGATAAATAGACTGATAGATAGATGAACAGCCTGGCAGATGGAAGGATAGATTGAAGAATGGATGGATGGACAGGCTAATGGATGGGTGGCTAAACAAATTTATGGATGAATGGATGTATAGATTGATGGATGAGTTTATGGATGGATAGACTGGCGGATGGCTTAATAGGCTGATAGATCGATGAATAGACTGAAGGATTGAAGGATAGACTGGTGGATGGATGGGTAGACTGACGAATGGATGGGTGGCTACAAAGATTTATGGATGGGTGTTTACACAGATTTATGGATGGGAGAATGGATTGATGTTTGGTTAGATTGATCGATGGATGGGTGGATAGATGGAAGGATAGGCCGATTGATAAATTGATAAAGGGATGAATAGATGGATGGATATCGAATAGATGGATGGATAGGTGGATATACTGACGGATGGATCATCTGATGCATGGATAGACTGACGTGTGCATGGATGGATGGATGGATAGATGGATAATTTGATAAAGCAATTTATGGACGGATGGGTGGATGAATAAAATGATAGATTAATTGATGGATGGATGGATGGATGGACGGATAGACTGCCGCATTGATGGATATATGAATGTATGTATAGACTAAAGGATGGATGTATAAACTGATGAATTAATTAATAAAGGAATTAATAGATGGATTGATATCGGATGGGTGGATGGATGGAAAGACTGTCGGATGTATGGATGGATTAGTAGAATGATGCATGAATGGGCGGGTAGACTGATGGATGAAAGGTTGGATGGATGAATTGATGGATAGGATAAATGGATGGAAAGATGAATGGACTGTCGGATGGATGGACAAGTAGTCTGATGGATGAATGGATGGGTGGATAGACTAGCAGATAGATGGATAGACTGACAGATGGATGGATAGACTTATTGACGAGTAGACTGATGGATGAATGGATGGATAGACTGATGGACGGATGGATGGATAGATAGACTGATGGATGAATAAATAGATGGATTGGCTGACGATGGATGGTTGGATAAATGCTTAAAGTGATGGACGGACGGACATTTAAACGAACAAACGAATGCATAAATAAATAATCAAAAATAGATAAATAGTAAAATAACAATAAATATATCTGAAAATAATCATATCATGTTCTCAACTGATGGAAAAACGTCAATAAAAAAATTTCTGGTCACTAAAAATAAACTGTCTACATTATCAGAATGTGAATTTAACTATAAATGAAATAAATAAGAAATAAAGAATCAAGTCCCTGGAATGCAATTTTAATCGCTTGGGTCGGTGTTCGCTGCGCTGAAAACCGGAAAAAGTGAAATATTAAAAAATTATGAGAACAAAATAACGCGTCACCTCCAAATCATAGAGAAGAAACCAACAATTATACTAGTCTCGTAACACAAACAGGATATTACGAATCGCAGAGTTGTAGATAAAAACCTGCAACAAAGCCTCGACGACAATTTAGAACAAAAGAAAAAAATTATTACATCTAAAGAGGGTCAAGTTTAAACAAAATTTTCTTTCAGTGATAACAAATTCGCTCATTAGGTACACGGGCAAATCCCTCTGTATTAACATTCAACGATTACAAAAACAGAGGAGAAAGGAAATTTGTTTGCGCGACAAGCAAGATTTTATTTATTCTAGTGTGCTATTTCCTCGCAAATAAATTTTCTTTCATACATGTACAATTTATTTGAACTCTTTCGAATCTTAAATATTATTCTTTCCACTTACAGTGCGTGTTGAGAAATGTGTGAAAATTTTGTTATCCTCTCTTATATTGTACAGCTTCTTCGCCGGACTAAAATCAGGTTTTGTGGTAAAAATCGTTTATTTTTGCGTTTGAAGAATCTAAAACCGGATTTGAATCTTTCTCCGCAAAGTGGGTTTCAGGACAGGCAGCCGTCGACTTCAATTTTTTTCAAAAAAGCTAATAGAAATTCCACGTCAATTTCACGGACCAGATTTTAAAAAATTTTGGTCTTTTAATTTATTGATTCACAAACATGGAAAAAATTAACTTTTGGACAATGCTAATTTAAAAAAAAACTTGGATTCATTTCAAGATACATAGAATTAGTGAAACAGGATGTGCAGCGTCCTGGAAATCCTTTAAAACCTTAAAAGTCTTTGAATTTTTATTGGTTTAAGGAAAAATAGTGAAACAAATTTTTTTCTTTGCTGAATAAAAAACTTACCTTGACAAGATATTGTTCATTTTAGCATAGTGAAAGATTTTAGGACAATTTAATTTAATTTTGCAGATATTTTAAAAATTTGAAGTGTTTTATAAGATATTGAAAAAGTTTAGAAGAGCATAACATTTTTTTTAATTTTAGAAAAAATTAAAATGAAGTTGAAAAATATTTAGAAGTCTTAAAAGGGTTATAAACGAACTAAAAAATTAAAAAAATTCAAACAAATGCTAAACTATATGTAGATCTTTGAAGTTTTCGAAAAAATTAGAAGCTTTTTAAAAAAATTTTAAAGTTTCAAGAGAATAAAAAAATGACCCGAAGATTCCTAGGAAAAATTTCGTTCTATTTTTTTTAATTTATTTTAAGAGCAGGATTAAAAAGATTGAATTTTTTAGAAGTTTGGAAATGATTCAAAATAAATTTGAAATGAAGATAGAATCAGATATATCGAAAAGGACCAGATAAAGTCAGATTAGGCTGGATAGAATCGGACAGGATTGGATAAAATCGAATAGACTCAGATAGAGTGGGATATTCCATAATTGAATCGTGTAGGATTGAATAAAATCAGATTGTATCAGATAGGATTGAATAAAATCTGATAGGAACAGATAGGATTGGATAGAATCGTGTAAGACTGTATAGACAATCAAGTTTTATAGAATATAATTAACTAGAATTAAATAGAATCGTGTAGGATTTCCTAAAATCAAATAGGATCAGCTAGGGTTGATAGAATCGTATAGGATAGCATATAATTGAATACGATTGGACAGGACCAGATAAAATCAGAAATAATCAGATTGGTTCTGATAGAATCACATATGATTGTATAGAATCTGAAAGAACCGAATAGGGTAAAATACCATTGGATATAATAAAAAAATATTGGGGAGAATCGGATCGGATGGAATAGGCCCAGGTGGGGACTGTATTCTGTGTTATAATCGCGTAGGATTGACCAAAGTAAGATGGCATCAGATATGATTGGATAGTATCAGATATGATTTCACAGGACCAGATATAATCGGATTGGATCCAATAAAATCGGATAGAATCGGGCATGATCAAATATGATTGAATATTAGCCAATAGTATCCGATAAAATCGGATTTAATCAAGTAGGATCATGTAGGAGGAGATAGAATCGGATAGGGTAGTCCAGGTTTAGACAGAATCAAATAGGATTGGGTAGATTTGGATATGATTGTATACAACCTGATGGAAACGTATAGAAACAGATAGGATCAAATATTATCGAACAGAATCAAACTATTATTATTATTATTATTATTATTATTATTATTATTATTATTATGTGTTTTTATTAAACTTTTACTGGGGTAAACCCGGTGATACATCATAGCTACGGATTAAGTCAAGTGACTGATGGGATTAGAATGTTATAACTTAATTCAAATAATTTAATACGATGGTTGAAACCTCCTGCGATGATGTTATAGGTATACAATTACGAGCGGCCACGAGATTTGGAGGTGACAACAGTCACCTCTGGATGCTTTCTTAGAGCTACCATCTGTCACTCCACGGGTTTTTAGTCGCTCGCTTCCTGATGATCAAGAAAGTTTCTTGCAATGCGACAGGTGTTTAATAAAACCGCCTTCTGAGCTGCTGCCAATACCCTACTAACTCTTAAATTTTCAAGATGTTTAGTACATCTTGCGTGCACATTGCCCGTAGCCAAAATTACAATGGGATGAATGGATGCATGATTCACCTTCCTCCATATGGTCTTTACTTCATGCCTTAACTCGCTATACTTGTGGATCTTGGTTGTATAGGTTGACTGCAAATTTCGGTTAAGCGGACAAGCAATGTCG
>NC_046657.1:31705099-31714982 GCF_010883055.1 Belonocnema kinseyi
GTAAAGAAGATGGGTCACTTGATGACCATCCTCATTATCATGAATTCTGAACCCATGAGACATGCTGTTTAGTGTTTTGCTCAATGGATTCAATGCTAAACAAAACCAGAGTGCGCTGAAGGAGTCTCCTTGAAATATACCTGTCGTAAAGCGTATTGATCCAGTTATCCTTGGTTGTCCATGATCAAAATACTTGATTCTTGTACTCCAGAGTCTCATCGCATGGCTTAGAAAGTCAATAATGCGTGGACAGATTTTGTAAAGTTTTAAGACTTCAAGCAAATAGTCATGCGGAACGGAAGAAAACGCTTGCTTGTGGTCAATGTACGCCATGTGTAAGTTCCTTTGATGCTTACGAGCTTGAGTCATGGCAACAGCGTCTATAGTGACTAGATCTTTACAGCCTCGTGAGTTTTTACAACATCCTTTTTGTTCTTCTGTAAGAATGTCATTCTTGTCACAATGAGAATATACCTTATCTGCAATGATAGCTGTAAGACATTTATAAATTGTTGGAAGACAGGCTATCGGTCGAAGGTCAGATGGTTTTTGAGCGTCTGGTTTTTTTGGTATCATATGCGTAGTACCTTGGAGCATAAAACCTGGCATCAAATTTGGGTGCTCAATGATCTTCTGAAAACACCTTGCCAACGCAAGATGCACATTCGTCAGGTACTTGTACCAGAAGTTGTGCACCACTTCCGGACCTGGAGCTTTCCATTTACTTGCCCTCTTCAAGACAACTGAAACATCCAAAGCTGTGATGTTTGTCAGATGCATGTCTGGACTATTGCTTGCCCTTGCTTGCTCCAGTTTGAACTACGCAGAGTCCAAATTGCATCTGTTCATTTTTCCCCAAACGCCCGACCAGTAGTTAGTCATATCTTCCAATTGAGGGACTTCGGTGACTTGGTGGTTATTTGGCTTTACTCTCAGTTTACGATAGAACCTTCTTTCATCTGTCTGAAAGTTTTGGTTTTGTTGCCTTCGGGCATTACTTTTCTTGTACCGACGCTGTCTGGCAGTAAGAACATCAAGTCTCTGTCGTTGAGAGTCTAAAATTTCATCCAATATTGTTGGTGTTATTGTCTCGATGTGCCGAGGGTGAATGATTTTAGTAACATGGTTCATCAGCTTTCTGGTTCTCTTTCCTTTTTTATATTGAGTTAATCGACCCAATTTGCACCTTACTTTGCTGACATCCATATCCAACCTGATCTTCCATGGTGCATCTCGATCCCTTGCTAGAATAAAAACTGCATTTGCAGGCCTAGTTTTTCGGCCCAACGTTTTAACGGTTGCTACAGCTGCACAGTATACAAGAGTTTGCACCTCTAACGCATTTTGTGCTACGTTCAAATACGTAGGTAAAACCTTACTGTCGAGATGTGCTATTAGTGTACGCAGATGATTTGTGATGTTCATTTTGGGCAGAGAATGCCTCAGTGTTGGTTCCACATATCTGAACTCTAGTAAAGCATGACCAAAATTCCTTTCCAGGTGCTGTAGTTCTTCTGAGATTTCCCTATCTACATCATCGTTAGTAATATCCGGATGTGGTTCTAATAGATCTGGTGCATGATGTTCATTATCCCTAGCATCTATGCCTTCAACATCAATCAAGTCTTCGTTATGCATATCTTCTAAGGCGAGCTCATCAATAGGAAGCTGCCGTTCCACTTCCATTTTGATAGCAGCTATTTCAACAGCCGAAAGCAGTCTGTTTACAGATATTGAGCGTTTTTGATCTGCCAGATTCTGCTCATTTATTTTTGTGGTTAGCTCTGGGTATTAAAGTAAAAAGAGTCTATGATGTTTTCTCCTCACACTTTCCCCACATTTCTCTGCCAACAAATAAAGGCGCATAACATCTCTGTTCATATGGTATGTCCATTTTCGTCGCTTTTTTGGTTGCTGAACCTCTACTTCTGCCTCTGGTTGTATAAGGCCATCCACCTCTGGAGGATGTGGTGGTGTTGGATCATCAATAGATTGAGGAAGAACATCAATTGCTCCTGCTTGACCGCATATCGCGGCTTCATCTAACTGATGTTCATTGCCGCCGTTTTTCCACGCAAAATCAACCTGTTGTTTATTCTCCATTGCTCGGTCTTCTGTAACAATTAGATTAGTCCTGATATCTTTCACCTTAGCGATAAGATCTCTTAGTGCGACCTTTTGAATATTAGGAAACTTTGCAGCAAATTTTGTTCTTAAATTGTATCCTTTTTCCTTGTTTGTTTCAAACTTGGCACTTTCATAATAGAGACGCACCAATTCCTCTTTCATTGTGGTATCCCAATTGATGCTCTCCTACGGTATTTCTGTCGAGGTGGTTGGCTGCAAACAGCTAGTGCTAGCCAAAGCATCCTCAGCAGGCACAGTTGATGTTCCACTGCTTACCGTTTGTCGCAGATGTTCTTGCTGGTCAGCTTTTTGATTAGTGAGATCTGTCTGACCATCTCGCAGCTCACCATCGCCACCATCCCGCATGCTGTGGCCCCCAGCGGTGGCTCCAGGGGCGCCCCGACGATCCTCGGGAAGCGACAAGCGTTTCAAAATCTCTAATATATTCTCTATTTTTCATTGATGGATTTTGGTGTTCTACTTAGTCCCTCTCCTCTTCGTTATCAGCCTATTTGGCATGGGAAACCCTGTCAGTAGCAATGCTACCTCCAACATTGCCGTCAAAGTCATAAGAGGAGAGCTCAAGCCCTAACGCGACATCAACGCGGAACACCTTTTTTATTAATTTTATTATTATTATTATTATATTTTATTATTTATTATTTATTATTATATTATTAATATATTATTATTATTACTACTATAATGCTCCTTGTCAAACGCGATAATTATTAATAATTTTTAAGGTTAAGTCTGCAAGGCTGCCACCTATAAGTTTGTGTTTTGAAGTTTAAGTTTCGCCCTTCAAAACTACCTTACGGCGTACAAAAATTCAAATTTGACCAAGTCTGACCAGACATCAAACTAAAGGCACCGAATTAATATGTAGATCTAAATATAATAGTTGGCGACCTTGCGGACTTAACCTAAAAAATCATTAGTGAATACAATTTTGTTCGAAAAGGATAATTTGGGACACTGCATTCTTTTTGCATTCCGGTTTAGAAAAATTCAGTTGAGCTGACCGAAATGGTTTGTTCAGCCTTAGGAGAAGGCGCGGTGACACTTAAAACGTGTAAATGTGGTTTCAGAGATTTCACAATGGTGCGATTTTCAAATTGGAATGCAAAAATACTTTGGTATGTAAAATTGTCTTCGTCGGGCGCGATTAAATTCAATATTTATTTTTGATGCTAAGTCCACAGGGCCGCCATTTATAAGATTTTCTTCAGAAATTTAAGTTTCGTCCTCTAAAACTACCTTACTTTGATATCTCGCCACACTTATGTTGAATTCTTTTGTCCTAAGGTAGTTTTAAAGGACGAAACTTAAATTTCAAAAGAAAATCTGATAAATGGCGGCCTTGTGGACGTAAACTCAAAAATCACTAGCGTATACAATCGCGTTCGACAAGGAGAACTTGGGACACTCTATTATTCTTTATTCTAATTCGAAAATGAAAAAAAAAATTCGAAAAAAAGTTACAAGACATTACATTAAAGGCTCCGAATTAACTTCTAAATCTAATCTTAAAGACCTGATTAACGTCTTAATAGGCTTCAGTGGATTTTAATTGAAAAATTGTTGAGACATCGAAAAATAATAATCGAAATTTATATTTATTTTCTAGTGTATTAAAAATTGTTTATCAATAAAAATAAATACAACTCTCTGTGGCGCTGAGTTCAGCGAAAATGATTTGTTTTAATTCGCTCTCTTTTGCTGTGGAGTCGAAGAGCAAAGTCCCTTTGCAGACAAGTCATGGCCATTAAGGAAAGTGAATATAATTATTTTTCATGTGTGATACATTATCGGCTTGTGGTGACTAGAGACTGGCATTTACACTTTGAGACAGGCGAACTGCAGAGTAATTAAAGTTACCTACATTCCACATAGCTTGGTTAAATAAATGTTAAGATGTTTCGAAATCACCAGCATTATCATTGAGAAGGTCCAAAAATACAATGAAATTTTTCTTCGAATATTCATGCGTATCGCCGCGAATTTTGTTCGAATTCACATAAAAAGCGTTTTTATTTTAATGATACCTATTTAGAGTATGCTCAAGCCCCATGGATAGAATTTGATAGGATTTGTTACAATCGGACCGAATTAAATAGAAACGAATAGAATCTAATAAACCTATATTGGATCAAATAAGGTCAGTTAGGATCTGATAGAATGGAATAGGATCGGACAAAATCAGATAAGATCTATAGCTTTGTATTTAATCGAATAAAATCGGATTGGATTGGGTAGACCCTGATAGTATCTGATATCTGATAGAATCGAATATGACCTGATAGAATCATATATGATTGGATAGGACCAAATAGTGTCAAATATAATCGGTTTGCGTCGGATAGAATCGTATAAGATTGTATAGAACCAAATAGGATCAAATGTGATCGGATATAACGAAATAGAATTGTATGGAACCAAATAGGATCAAATAAGATCGGATAGAATAAGGTATAATCAAATATGCTCGGGTATAATCGAATAGGATCTGTTTTAACCGAATATGATCAGAAAGGATCAGATAGGATCGGATGTGCTAAAGTAGGATCAGATAGGAAGAGATAGAATCAGATATCAGATAGGATAAGAAAGAAATGGTTAGGATCAAATAAACTCATATTGAATCGGATTGGATCTTTATGATTTTGTAGAATTGAATATTATCGAATAGAGTCAAATAGGATCGGATTTCATCCTATTTAATCGAATAAGATCGGATTAGATTGGCTGGAATCAAATAATTTTGGATAAAATCGGATAGGATTTAATAGACTCGCATAAGAATGGATAGATTCGGATAGGATTATATAAACTCGGATAGGATTGGAGAGACCCCTATAGAATCAAGTAGGATCGGATAGAATCAGATATGATCGAATAGAACCATATAAGATCGTAGATAATAGGAATATATCCTATAGATTCAGATTTGATCGTATAGAATAAAGCTATTATCGGATCAAATTGAATAGAATTGATTAAAAACGAATAGGATCCAATAAACCCATATAAGATCGAATAGGATCTGATAAAATTGAATAGGATCGTAAATAATTGCATTGAATCGAATAAAATCGGATTTGTTCGGCTGGCATCAGATAAGATTGGATAGAATTGGACAGGATTGGATATACCCAAATAGGATCGGATATGATCTACTAGAATCGGATATATGAATCAGAAACATACATGATCGCATAGGACCAGATACGCCCATGTATAATCGGATTGATTCAGATAGAAACGGATAAAATTAAGATGGAATTAGGATAGAATTGGACAGGACTGGATAGACTCCAATAGGATAGAAAATGATTTAATAGAATCGCATATATGAATCAAAAATAGATGTGATCACATAGGACCAGATAGAACCATATATAATCGGATTGATTCAGATAGAAACGGTTAGGATTATAATAGAATCTGTAAAACTAAATAGGATTGAATATGATCGGGTAGAGTCAAATAGAATCGGATAGAATCGGATAGAATAGACGCAGATAGGTTTGGATGTGCTCTGATAGAATTGAGGAGGATCATATAGAATCAGATAGGATCAGATATAATTAGATAGAATTGGATATTCTTTCAAAGAATCGAGTAGGATCGGATAGGACCAGATGGGATCAGATGAAATCGGATCGGACTGAAAATAATCGGATAGTGTCAGATATAATAAAAAATGATCGGATGTAATCAGATAGGATCGGATATAATCAAGTAGGATCAGACTTTAAGTAATAGAACTGGATAGGATATGATAGGACCCCATAAAAAATTGCTTTCCATAAAAAAGAGTTTTTTGTAATTTTTTTTCATATTCCTCAATGTTAGGTGAATCGAGTTGAAACTCAAAATTTATCTCCACAATCAGTTAAATCTCATAGTATTACATACGATTGCATAGAATCGGATGGGATCGTATTGAATTGAATAAAATCGGATGTGGTCGCCTGGAAATAAATAGAATTGTATAGGATTTGATAGGCTTTGATAGACCAAGATAGGACCTGATATTATCTGATAGAAACGAATATGATCAGATAGAATGAGATAAGATAGGATATGACCAAATAGGATCAGGTATAATCGTATTGGGTCGGATATGATCGTATATGATTCTATAAAATCGTATAGAACTAGGTAGGACCAAATGTAATTGCATAGACTTAGGATTGGGTAGAATCGGATAGGATCGAATACAATCAGATAGGATTTGATATGCTCTGAGAGGATCGATGCAGATCGGATAGAATCAATTAGGATCAAATAGAAGAGATAGAATCTGATAGGATAGGATAAGATAGGAACCCATAAAAACAAAAATTTTCCCGTAAAAAAGATGTTTTTGTAAATTTAGTTCAGAATTGTGAATTTCTGGTGAATCGATTTGAAACTCAACATTTCTGTGGTTTTTTCTAAAGTATACACATATTGTATAAAATGCTACTTTCTACTGATTACGTAAACTTTTTTTTTATTCATTCAACAATTTATAATTATTTTTAGCAATTTCCTCTGAGAATAGAGTTAAAAACTTGTAGTTTTTTCGAATTATTAAACTTATTATTAACTATTTAGTTAGAGCAAACCAATAATTAATTTAATGTAACAGAAATAATTCTTTAAACAATTTATTATTATTTTGAATAATATTTGCTTAGAATAATGCTAGAAAATAGCAGTCTTTTCTGAAATTTTTTATTTTTGGCTCCTTTTTCAATTAAGAGTGATGTAACAATTGTTTCAAGTTAACATAATCTTTAAAAAAATTTATTATTTTCATTAATATTATTTTTCAATAATTCTAGAAATTTGCCGTTTTTCTGAAATATTCAACTTTTTGTCAACCCTGCAGTAAAAATAAGGTCACAATTCATTCACGTTAACAAAAATAATTGTTTAAACAATTTATTGTTATTTTGAATAATACAATTTTTAAATAATGCTAGAAATGTGCGGTTTTTCCACAAATATTCCAATTTTCACTGAGAGTTTTTTTTCTGAAAATGTCCACTTTTTTATCAAATTTTCACTTGATTTTTAGTTATAAACAAATAATAAATAAACAATAGAGAGAATAATTTTTTAAACCATCTCTTACGTTTTTGTAAATCTATTTTTCTGAAATAAAACTGATTTTTGAAATATTTTTCAAATTTCCTGTATAGATCATGTCAAATGTATAAATTTTCCTTAGAATTGTTACTGAGAGCTTTTTTGTTTAAATTAATATTATCATTATTTATTATTTCTTCGTGATTAAAAAATCAAAGAAAAGCTGAAAAATTCAGAAAACATCCTAATTTTCTGGCATTACTCTTAGTAAAGATTGTTATAAACAATTATGTTTGTTAACTTGCATTAATTATTATCTTGCTAAGTAAAAAATCTTCAAAAAGGTAACATTTTTAGAAAAAAAGTCAAATTTCCAGTGTGACTATAGGAGACAATTGTTATAAATAATAATAATTTGTTTAAACAATTATTTTGTTAGCTCAATGTAATTACTATCTTTTCTAATTGAAAATTGGGACAAAAGTGGAAAATTATAGAAAAAATGACAACTTTCTACAATTATTTTAAGATTATAAATAATAATAGATTGTTTAAAAAATTATTTCGGTTTAATTTAATTGATTATTACCTTGATTTAACTGAAAATTAAAAAATAAGTTGAAACATTCTGAAAAAAACAGCGCCTTTCTAATTCTTTTGTAAATGCAAATTCCTAAAAACAATAAAAAAGGGTTTAAGCAATTTATTTCCACTTTTATTTATTATTAAAAAGTAGTATTTTCTGTATTAAAAACAATTTATATTTTAAAAACCGTAAAAATTCCCAACAGGAATTTAGAGCGATTTTGTATTGTTTATTGTTATTATTATTTCTTATTATTTTCATGGTTTACTTAAAAAAAAGGTTCTCATAAAAGTAATTTTTAATCAGTGTTCTTTCAAATAACGAAAATATAAATACAAATAAAAAAATATTTTTCAAAAGTCTCAAATAAAATACTGAAAATATAACAAATTAGCTCAAACAATTTTTTATTATTATAAACCATTGTCGATAATAAATTGTTAACCCTTCAAATATAGTTTTTTTATAAATAATTTATGTTAAATAAATACAAAATTTGAATCCTTTTTTGCGGAGAAAAATGTTTGTCTTTTGATATCTATAAAAAATAGGTTCTCAAACATAATAAACTCAAAAATATTGTCAAAACTTAAAATTTAGTTTTTTTATAAACAATTAAGTAAACCTTCACAATATTCTCATAATTTTTCGCGTAAAAAATTATTTTCTATCTTATATGTGTCAAAGTATATTTTTAAATTCATTAACCTACAGAAAATTAAAAAAAAACGCAATTTTAGCTTTGTTATAAATAATTTAAGTTAACAAGTAGAACATGTTCATCCGTTTTTTCTCGGAAAAAATTATTTTTATTCTTATATGTATCATAGTATTTTACTAGATTTATTAGACTGCATATTATTGTTTACAATTAATAGTTCACTGTGTTGTAAGTAATTTAAGTTAAGAAATAGAAGATTTTCTTCCTTTTTCCGTTGAAATTTTTTTTATTCTTATATTTATCAAAGTAGTTTCTTAGACTTTCTAAATAATAGAATAGCTTTTTAAATATAATAATAAATTCTAGACCATTTTTCAACTTTAAAATGTAGGTTTTTTTTATAAATAATCCAGTTAACAAAGAATTCTTTTTTATCTTTTTTGCAGAAAGAAATTCTTTAAAATCGAAAATTTATAAAATGGCTTTTCAAACATAATAATAAATTCTAGAAAATTTTCAAACTTTAAAATTGAAGTTTCTTATAAATAATTAAAGTTAACAAAAAATAAAGTTTTATAACAAATAGAAGACTTTCGTACTTATTTTTAGCGGAAATTTTTTTACCAAATTTTAAAATTGAGGTTTGTTATAAATAATTTAAAATAACAAATAGAAAATTTGCGGAAAATTTGGCGTTTCTGTCTTATATCTTAGGTAAAAAAATTTAAAACATTATTTATTATTGCGAAACCTATAATTCTCTCATGAAAGGGATCCACAATTTCGCTTATTTTCTCTGAATATCCGGAGATTTCAGAGAAAGCATCATGTGTGCGAAATCTAATTTAGTTCTCGATTTTCAAAAAGATTTCCATTTTAAGATCTATGATAAGGAAGATGCAAATTAAATATTATCTTTTAATAATTGACAACAATATTTGTATTCAGATATAATAATTTTAAATTAAATAATTTTATAAATAATAATATGAACTCGATAATTAAATTTTTTTTTAAATTGTCAATGCCACAAATGAAAATTTCGCAATAAAAAGTGCCAATTATCACAGATGTTAAAATATACGTTACACATTATTGTTGTCTCAGGTGAAGGAAACTTATAGCCTCGAGACTTTAAACTTGAATTTTATACAACAGGAATAATCATAAATAAATTAATACAGTAATTTATTTGAGTAAAGTTAAAACTATTTTCATTAACTGAAATAAATCATTTTTATTAGAAATAATGTTTTTTTAATAGTATTTTTATTGCATTGCGATACATTTTTTTCGTAATGAAAAAATGAGGGCATTTTTTTAGCATTGAATTACACAGGCCGACAAAATTTGACAAAGGTCCGGAACCAGAGACCAGACCTAGTATACCCGAAGGTTTTTGCTGCGCTGAATCCGAATCCGACCTC
>NC_046657.1:31715082-31720658 GCF_010883055.1 Belonocnema kinseyi
AGGGTGATGGAATTTTTCTGAGGTCAGATTCGGATTCAGCGCAGCAAAAACCTTCGGGTATAGTAGGTCTGGTCTCTGGTTCTGAGAAATGTTGGCCTGTGTTATCTTCATAATTCTCTCATTTTTATTGATCGTAGGGAATCTTCTTTTCCATTCTAAAATTTCTTCTTTAGATTTGTTTTCAATTTTTTATGAAAAAAAAGTTTATCTGAAAAATAGAAAAAATGTGTCAGACGATAAATTTTGAAAGTTTGCCAACTTGCAAATAATGTTCATTGGGTACATGAATCGGAGGGTATCGGATGTGAATTTTTTTCGTCATCCATGCAAAAGGCGAGTTGCCAAATTTCTCAGATATTTTGCAGAATGTTTTACTAGTCGTTCTCTTTTATTTTTTTAACAGATATTACGTGATGGAAATCGGACGACTGAAAATTCCCGAATGATAAAATTCCCGAAACCGTAAAATTTCCGAATTTGAACAATTAATTTTTTGTTATAAATATTAATTATTTATAGAAAATACAACAATCATAATTTTTTATACAAAAAATATTTTTAATCTTTAAATTTTATAAAATTATCGTTTGAATTTAAAATAACAATAATGGGAAAAAATATATTTCTGGATAAACTTTTTTTCAATTATTGTTGTTTTAAATTCAAGCAATAATTTAAAAAATTTTAAACTTCAAAAGTAATTGTTTGAATAAAAATATTTAATTATTGTACTTTTAATAAATAAATGATAATTATAAAAAATATTTTTAGTTGCTTCAATTCAGGAATTTTCTATCAAAAATTTTCTTATTTGGGAATTTCACAATTTGAAAATTTTATTTTTCGTGGATTTTTTAAATTCGTGGATTTTATTATTCGGAAATGTCATAGTGTCGGGAATTTTATTTTTTGGGAATTTTTTGATCGTCTGAATATTGCCCAATTGGGAAATTTCCGAATTATAAAATTTCCGAATAATAAAATTCTCGAAAATTGAATTCTCGAATAATTAAATTCCCAAATTGGAACATTCCCGGAAAGTAAAATTCTCGAATAGTTTATAATATTAGTGAATTAGAAAATTCCCGAATAATAAGATTCTCAAAAAATAAAGTTGTCAAATAATTTTATTTCCGAATAACAAAATTTCAGTGTAATAAAATTCCCAAATAATGAAATTCGTAAATTATCAAATTTCCGCATAATAAAATTAACGAGTTTAAAAAATCCTCGAATAATCAAATTCAAGAATTGGAAAATTCACGAATAATAAAATTTCCGAATAGTTTATAATATTATTGAATTTAAAAATTCTCGAATAATAAAATTTCCGAATTGGAAAATCCACAATTTCTTAAAGTTTCGAATAATTAAATTCTCGAATAATAAAATTACCGAAAAGTTTGTAATATTGTCGAATTCAAAATCTCCCAAATAATAAAATTCTCGAATTATTATATTCCGGAATAATAAAATCCCCTAATAAAAAAATTTTCGAATTGGGAAATTCTCGAATAATTAAATTCCCGGAAAGTAAAATTCTCGAATAGTTTATAATATTAGCGAATTAGTAAATTCCCAAATAATAAGAAATTTCGAATAATGACATTCTCGAATAATGGAATTCCCGCCTAATAAAATTTGAAAAATCCCGAATAATTGCATTTCCAAATTAGAAAATTCCCGGAACGTAATATTCTCGAATAGTTTATAATATTAGCGAATTAGAAAATTTCCGAATAATAAGATTTTTGAAAAATAAAGTTATCGAATAATTGAATTCCCGTATAACAAAATTCCCGAATAATAAAATTCTTGAATAATGAAATTCCTGAATTGTAAAATTTCCTCATGATAAAATTAACGAATTAAAAAAATCCCCGAATAATCAAATTCACGAATAATAAAATTTCCGAACAGTTTATTATATTATCGAATTTAACATTACCGAATTGGAAAATTCACAATTTAGTAAATTTCCGAATAATTAAATTCTCGAATAATAAAATTACCGAGAAGTTTGTAATACTGTCGAATTCGAAAGCTCCCAAATATTAAAATTCTCGAATTTTGAAATTCCGGAATAATAAAATTCCGGTTTTGGAAAATTCCTGAACAATAAAGTTTTCCAACAGAATAATTAAATTCTGGAATTGGAAAATTCCCGGAAAGTAAAATTTTTGATTAGTTTATAATATTATCGAATTTAAAAATTGCCGAGTAATAAAAGTTTCGAATTGGAAAATTCCGGAATAATAAATTACCGAGCAGTTTATAATATTGTCGAATTAAAAAATTCCCAAATAATAAAATTCTCGAATTATGAAATTCCTGAATAATAAAATTCCCGAATAATACAATTTTCTAATTGGAAAATTACCGAATAATTAAATTCTACATTGGGAAAATTCCCGAATATTAAAATTTATCAATTCTGAAATTTGCGAATAATAAAGTTACCGAGCATTTTATAATATTGTAGAATTTGGACGACTTAAAAATCCCCAAAAATAAAATTCTCACCACTGTGAAATTCCCGAATAATAAAACTCCCGAATTAGATAATTCCGGAATAATAAAGTACCAAAGCAGTTTACAATATTAACTGTTTAAATTTACGATTATGAACAATTAAAACAATTTTATTTAAAAAAAAATTATAATTGTGATATAAATATAATTGTAATTATTTAATTTTACCAATAGGTAAAAAAAAAATAATTTTTTAAATTTGGGAATTTTATAATTCAATAATTATTTATTTCGCATATTTTATATTTCGATGATATTATAAAATAAAGAGAATTTCAATATTCTGGAATTTCCCAATTCGGTAATATTATAAACCGTTTGGGAATTTCATAATTCAGGACTTTTTTACAATTCGGAAATTTTATTATTCGGGAATTTTATTGTTCGGGAATTTTATTATTCGGAAATTGTTTGATTCGGGAATTTTACAGTGTCAAGAACATTATTTTTCTGAGTTTTCAAACGTCCCGTCGAATAAAAAAATTTCAAATAATAAAATTCTCGAATTATGAAATTCCAGAATAATAAAATTCCCAAGCAGTTTATAATATTACCAAATTTAAAAATTGCCGAACAATAAAATTCAAAAATTCTGGAATTTCCAAATTGGAAAATTCCCAAATAATAAAATGCCCGAGTAATAAACTTCCAAAATAAAAACATTCCCGAATAATATAATTCCCGAACGGTTTATAATATTATCGAATCAAAAAATTCCCGAATAATAAAATTCACAAATTCTGAAATTCTCGAATAATTAAATTCTCGAGCAGTTAATAATATTGTCGAATTGAAAAATTCCTAAATAATAAAAATCTCGAATTGGAAAATTCCGGGATAATAAAATTCCCGGACACTATATAATGCTATCAAATTGAAAAATTCCCGAATAATAATTATAGAATTTTTTATTTTAATTAATTTAATTTAAATCATTTAATTGAAATCCATAAATGAATTGAATTCATTTATTACATTAATTACATTATTTCTTATTGTGTTTATTTTATTTAAAATGTTTAAAAATGTTTTTCAAAAATAGAATAAGATTTTAATCAAAATCAAAATTATTTTAACGCAAATTGAGGAACAGAAGAAGAAATATGAAAAATGCTTATTTTTAAAAATATTCTTGAAAGTTTTTCATCCTCTGTGCCAACTCTGCCTCAAACGCCTTGAACTTGAAACCGCGCTTGCGCTATACAACTTCACCTCAATTCAGAAGTTCTCAACCTATGAGAAAGTAATATTGTAATCATTTTAAAAATAATTAATATATGTTTATTAATTCTTACATTTTTTCAACTTGTATGCATACGTTTCATTTAAAAATACCGCTTTCAACAAAATAAAATAACAAAATAAATAAATAAAATAATTTCGAAAAATAAAGAACAAAAATAATAATAGTAAAAAAATAAAATGCTAAAAAAAATAATAAATGGGATGACTGAAAAACCCCCAAAAATAAAATTTCTGGAACAGTAAGACTGCCGAAAAACAAAATATTCGAAACGAAAAATTCCTGGAATTATAAAATGGGCGAAATATAAAAGTCCCGAATTTAAATAATTAAAAATCATTTTAATCAATATTATTTACTTTCTAAAAATACAATAATTAAATGCTTTATCAAGGAAGTATTTTTAAATGTTTAAAGTTTTTTTTAAATTAGAAAATATATATATTTCTCGATGCAAAATTTTGTTTAAAATGCGCGTATTTTTTTAATTACAAAAAACGTTCTCAAAAATCGAATTTTCAATTTTAAAAAAAATTGAATAGAATTTTCTTCTCTATATCTTTTCCGAACTTAATAACATTTTCCACACCAAATTTTTTATCCATAAATATAAATTTGTCAATTATTGTTATTTTAAATGCAAATAATGATTTAAAAGTTACATTAAACAATAAATAACAATTCTGCACTAATAATAATATTTGATTATCGTAACAAATTTAGAAAATCGTGTTTCTCCTTTTTTAAATTTTATAATTAATATATATGTTTACACATTTTTAAATTTTTTCCACCAGAACACACAAATTGTGTTTTAAAATGTCGCTTTTAAACAAGAAAAAAATAATATTAATTTATAATATTTTTATTCAATTGTTTTCATACCATTGTTATTATTTTGTTAAAATGATAAATGAGTCAATTGATAGATCTCTCAGTAGCGTAAGAGAATTGAAAACGTTTAAAAAAATTCTTCTTATAAGTATTATTTATTTTTTTTAAATACAATAATCAAATTTTTGTATCGAAGGAATTTTTTTTAATGTTTAGAGTTTTCAAAAATTATTGTTTGTATTTAAAATAACAATAACTATACAAAAATTTAAAAGCACGTTCGGCTCAAACGAAAAAGAACATTTTTCCCTAAAAATTTATCTCGAAGTTTCTTTTCGATTTGTTTTTAAATAAAAAATTCAACTTTCGATAGCGTTTTTTGTAATTTAAAAAAAATGCGAAGCACATCTTCAAACAGAACTTTTCATCCAGGATATTTTTTTCAATTATTGTTATCTTAAGTTGCAACAATAATTTTTCTAAAGTGTAAACAGTAAAAAAATGTGTTTCTTTGATCAAAATATTTTTTAAATTTTATAATAAATAAATAATATCTACGAAGAGAAATTTCAATTGTTTAAATTCGGGAATTTTATCATTTGGAAATTTTATAATTCGGGGTTTTTATATTTCGGCAATTTTATTGTGTCAAGAAATTTATTGATTTATTTATAAATAAATAAAAAACAAATGTGAAAAATTTTGCTCAAGTGAAAACCGTTCTATTATTATTATTTTTTTTAATGAATGAGTTAATTGATAGATCAATCAGTTGCATAAGAGTTATATCAAAATTGGCCTATGAACTTATTTTTCCTAGTATACACTACGTTGCAGATTTAGTTCGCAGTTCCTCTTTTGATGAGAATTATTTTCTGAGACATAGTTTTTTATTGAAATTAAAAAGATTCTAATATTATAAAAAATTTTAAATTGAATTGTAATCAAATTTAATTTTAAAAACAGT
>NC_046657.1:31720758-31728992 GCF_010883055.1 Belonocnema kinseyi
AATTTAAATAAAATAAAAAATTTCAATAAAATAAAATTTAAGTTAATTGATTTAATTTACATTACTTAATTATTTGAATTTGTTTAAAAAATTTATTTCATCAATCAATATTTGTTCTTCCATTTTTAATTAAATTTTTTTTCAAAATAAACTTCTTTTCCCATTTTTAAACTCGTGCTGTAGAAAAAAAGTTTGAAATTCAAAACCAAAGAATATTTTAAAAATGAAATATTGGAAAAAATGTTTCGTGCTTTCTTTGAAAATATTTGTTTTTAAATATATTAAATAAAAGAAGAAATAAGTAAAAAAATGTCATTAATTCAATTATTTTGAATAAATTTCACTAATTCCACTATTTAAAGTAATTGTACTATTGCCCATTTTCTTGAAAAATGCTGGTTATTCTACTTTTTTTTAAATGATGCCAATTCTACATTTTTTTTTAAATTTCACTAATTCCACTATTTAAAAAAATCACTAATGTCGCCATAGAAAAAAAATATTAAATTTCACTAATTCCACCATTTTGAAAAAAATGCTACCAATTCCATTATTAATAAAATGTTACTAATGTCAATATGTTTAAAAAATTACACTAATGACACTTTTTAAATCAGTGGCTAATTCTACTATATTAAAAAAATGCTGCTAATTCTATTATTTAAAAAAATCTGCTAATTCTACATTTTTTCTCTAATTCCTCTATTTAAAAAAGTTCCACTGATGCCATTTTTTAAATGGAATTAATTCCAATATTTAAAAAATGCACTATTTAAAAAAACGTCTATATTTGCCATTTTCCGAAAAATGCTGCTAATTCTAAATTTTTTTAAATGTCACTAATTCCACTATTTGAACAAAATTACTAATAGCACTATTTAAAAAAAATCCACTAATGCCACTGTTTTTTAAAAATACCCCTAATTCTACTCTTTTTTTTATTCCACTAATGTCACTAAATATTTTTAAAAATGTCACTAATTCCCCTATTTTAAAAATATTCTACTAATGCCAATAATTCCACTGTTTAAAAGAAAAATGAGACTAATGTCATAATTTTGAAAAAATTATGCTACAAAAAATGTGCTGCTATTTCTACATTTTTTTACATTTCATTAATTCCACTATTTGCAAAAAAATCCATTAATGTCAGTATTGACAAAAATCTACTATTGTCACTTTCATTAAAAAATGATTCTAATTTTATTATTCAGAAATTCTGCCAATTTTACATTTTTTTAAATGTGGCTAATTCTACTATGATAACAATGTTACGTTTTCTAAAAAAATGACTACAATTTTTAACAAAACTGGGATAATTTAAACTTTTTTTCAATGTCGCTAATTTCACTATATAAAAAATATCAATACTGCCAGTATTTTGAAAATTCTTTACTCATGTAATTTTTTTAAAAAGTGCTGCTAATTCCAATTTTTTAATGTCACTAATTTCACTATTTAAAAATACCACTAATGCCACTTAAAAAAATACTGCTAATTCTAAAATTTTTTGAAGGTCACTAATTTTACTATTTTTAAAAATTCCCCAATACCACTATGTAAAAAAATTATACTGATGCCTATTTTTGTTAAAAAATGGAGCTAAGTCTAAATTTTTTAAAATACCGCTAATTCCACTATTAAAAAAAGTTACGAATGCCAGTATTTTGAAATTTTTCCACAAATTCCATTTTTTTAAATGGCACTATTACCATTTTTTAATGTACTGCTAATTCTACTATTTAAAAAAATGCTACTGAATCGGTATTTTTTTAAATGACACTTACAAAAAACCCCTAATGCGACTTTTAAAAAAGTGCTATTAATTCCAATTTTTTTAATTCCACTATTATCACTATTTAAACAAAGTGTCACTAACGCCTCTATTTTGAAAAAAATGAAACATAAAAATTGCTGCCAATTCATGTATTTCAAAAAATACCTCTAAGGCCATTTTTTTTTTAAATATACTAATGCCACTTTCTTAAAAAATGCGGGTAATTCTACATTTTCAATATTTACTAATTCCATTATTCAAAAACAATCTACTATTTAAAAAAAAGTCACTCATGCCATTTTTTTAATGTTGCTTATTCTACTTTTTTTGTATTTCCGCTATTATTAGTATTTAATTGTTTTTTACTAATGCCACTATTTTGAAAAAGTAAAAATATTAAAAATATTATTACCAGTTCAGTTATTTACAAAAAATGCCATGAAGGCCATTATTAAAAAAAAAATCCACTTTCGCCACCATTTACAAAATAATCCACTAATGTTACTATTTTTTCTTAATATCGCCGCTCATTTCACTATTTTTTTAAATGCCACTAATTTATTTAAAAAATGCCACCAATGCATTGTCATTATTTAAAAAATTCGACTAATACCACTTTAAAAAAGTGCTGCTAATTCTACTATTTTACAAAAATTTAGCTAATGTCAATATTAAAAAAAAAACAATAATGCCCAATCTTCTTATTGTTCAAAATTATAGTGTTAAAATTTTTTATTTTTAAAAAGTCTCTTAATTAAAAAACTAAGGAAATTACAAAAAACAGTAAAAATTCATCAAATATTTTGAAAAGTTTGTAAATAATTAAACCGCAAATTCCAAAATTTTTACGATACTATTACATAAACGATGTCAGTAAAAAAAATTAAATATGCAAAAATAAATAAATCAATTATATAGCTGCGAAATTTAACTAAACTAAAAATGTTTAATTACACGGGGGGCTTTTTTACTAATTATTAATTAATTATGTCGTTTTTAATTGAGACATAAAAATAAGATGTGTTTATTTACATAATTGAGCAGAACACAAAGACCGGGAATTAAAAAATTTTAATTCCTAATTTTTGTAAATTTTTAATAAAAAAATAAAAAAATAAAAAAATGTTATCAGATTTATTTTAAACAGAAAGCGTCCTAGAATTGAGGGTCACTGTGACAGACGGAATACACGCTTGATAGTCTCGTTCATCCTCGGCAATTCTCGGTTGAAAACGGGTCCTCGGCAGTCATTTGTGATTTGTTTAGTTCGCCTCACGACAACGGAGCGATATGTAGGTTCTCTGTGATAAATTTGTGATCTGAGACTAAAAAGTGTTTTTTTTAAATTCCGAGAAACAAAGGAGCCTCGATATTTTCAAAAAGTGGCGCGATTTTTATTTTTTTGAAAAATGTGTCTGAAGTCTCAAGGTCTTTCCAACTAAAAATGGTAACAAGTGTTTTTTTATGCCCGGTTAAACTCAACCAGAAGGTTAGCTTTTTATCAGTTTTTTTTATATTTTTTTTTCTTAAGAAGAGCTGAGTCGCTATTTCAGGATCTAAAGTTCAGAAATTTTTTAAATTAAAACTTTTACAGATTAAGAGTATTTAACCAATTTTAATACGAATAAGAATTTAATAATCAACTAAATATTTAAAAATATTAAAAATATTAGAAATGTTTAAAAGACGATTTTTAAAATTACGGAAAATTTGAATTAAATTAATTTTAATCAAAACCTCGACTTTGGCACGAATATCTTGAAAGCACTTGCCAAATAATTCTAAGCTACATTCTTGATCTTGAAATTGAATTATATAAAAATCGGATGAAAATGACTATTCTCATTTAATTATTTCTTATTTTAATTTCATTGTTTGAAAATTTACTTCAATTATTTTAGATTATTTTGAATTCTTTTTAATTATTTTACATTATTCTAAATTATTTTTGATTCTTTTGAATTTTTTTGAAATATTTCGAATTCTTTTGAATTATTTAGAATTCTTTTTAGTTCCTTGAATTGTTGTAATTCTTTTAAGTTCTTTTAAATTATTTTAATTTTTGGAATTCTTTTTAATTCGTTATAATTATTTTGAATTGTTTTGATTTTTAAGAATTCTTTTGAATAATCTTAAATTATTTTGAATAATTTTGAATTTCTTATAATTATTTTTTATGATTTTGAATTGTTGTGATGATTCTAAGTTCTCTTGAATTCTTTTTAATTATTTTAATTTGTTAAAATTCTTTTAAATTCGTTTCAGCTATTTAAAATTTTTTTGAAGTTCGAAGAAAAATTCTACTGAATTCTTTTGATTCTTAAGGATTATTTTCAATGATCTATACTTTTTGGAAATTTTAGGCTATTCTCCCGAATTCTTTAAATTTTTGTAATTCCTTGAATTAATTTTTTAATTATTTTGAATTCCTTAGAATTATTTGTAATTCGTTTTAATTCTTCCGAAGTCTTTAGATGAATTCTTTTGAATAAATTATAATTGTTGTTAATTATTTAGAATTATTTTGTATAAATTTAAATTTTAAAATTATGTTGGATTCTTTAAAATTATCTTAAATTCATCCTCAAATATTTCCAATTCTTGGAATTTGAGGGATTCTTTTGAAAATTTTTTAATTCTTTTAAATTCTTTTGAGTATTTTCAAGTGTTGGAATTCTTTTAAACTCGTTTCAATTATTTTGAATTCTTTCGAAATCTTTAGAAGAATTCTTTATAATATTTTTCTGAACTCTTTAATTCTTTTTAATTGATCTTTAATTCTTTTAAATTATTTTGAAGTATTTAGAAGAATTCTTTATAATATTTTTCTGAACTCTTTTATTCTCTTTAATTGACCTTTAATTCTTTTAAATTATTTTTTTTTAATTTGCATTATTTAAAATTTTTGAAATCTTTAGAATATTTTTTCCGAATTTTTTTGATCACTTTAAATTCTTTTGAATCATTTCATTGTTAGAATTATTTTAAATTTGCTTCAATTATTTTGACTTCTTTTGAATTATATATATATAAGAATTAATTTTTAATGTTTTTTTTTTGGAATTTCTCCTAATTTGTTTGTAATCTTAAGAAGAATTTTTTAAAATAGTTTTGAATTTTTCTGAAATCTTTCAATTCTTTTGAGTTCTGTACAATCGTTTTGAATTTCCTTTTATTTATTTTAATTTTCTGCAATTATTTTGAATAATTATAAACTATTTTGAAGTCTTTAGAAGAATCCTTTTAAATAATCTTCATTTTTTCAATATTTTTTTTAATTTTCTAGATATCACCTTTAATTCTTTTGAATAATTTTCAATTATATTGAACTATTTTTTATTATTTTCTATTCTTTTAAAGTCTTCAGAGGAATTTTGATTTCTTCTCAATTCTTTAAAATTTCCTTTAATTCACCTTTAATTCTCGAAATTTTTAAATCTCTGGTATTATTTTGAATTATTTTGGATTTTGAAAAATTTTCTAGAATGATTTTTAATTCTTTCCAAGTCTTTAGATTGAAATGGTTTTGAAATATATTGAATTTTTTATTTATTTAACTTGACATGTAGAGTTTTTGTGATGAACGAATTATCTGAAATTTAAAATAATGTAAATATTAGCAAGTTTTTTCTTATGCCTGGTTAAACTCAAGCAGAAGGTTAATTTTTTATCAGCTGCTTTTTCTTAAGACGAACTACATATTTAAAAATATTCAAAATATTGGAAATGTTTTAAAGTTTATTTTTAAAATTACTGAAAATTTGAAGTTAATGAATTTTAATCGAAATCTCGACTTTAATTTCTTCAAACCACTTGCCAAATAATTCTAAGCGACGTTTTTGATCTTGAAATAACAACTAATTACATTAAAACATATTTTATTTAACTTAAAAAAATTGTGTAATTAAATTTATTAGAAATTAAATAATATTTATAAATCATAAAATATGCTTGAATATATTATAAAATATTAATAAGTATAATTTATTTATACCATTTAATTTAACTTCTACAATTTATATTAAGTTTAATTAAATTAAAAATTAATTAAATTAAGAAAAACTTATTTAACTTAATCAAAATTTTGTAAACAAATCAATTAAAAATTTATTCTCATCAGCAATGAGTTATTTTTCGAATTTCCAATTAACCGTTATCTTGGATCTTTTGACAATTTTTATTTTTTGTGTTCTAAATTAAAACTTATTATTTAGGAAGTTTGAAAGAACACCCATTTTTTTAAAGTCTCTTGAATAAAAAATTGCAAAATAACTAAATTACTTCTTGTAAACTTAAAAAAAAAAACTTCGTAAGTAATTTAGCCGAAAATTAAATTAAATATTATCTATGAATTATAATAAATTATAATTTAATATTAATCAATGTAACTTACATAAAAAATTGTTATGATTTGGAATTCCTTTAATTATTTTTATTAAGTTAAATAAAATAATTTGGAATTTATTTCTTTTTAAATTACAATAACAGAATATGATCAAACTTCCTGTGTCATAGCTAAAGTGAGGCTGTAAGTGAAGTGACGAGATTTAATTTAGTACACGAGCCGTGAGAGGCGATCCAATCGAGCTACTTGTATTTTTAGTGATATGCACTGGCACTTTATAAGATCTACTCAATGGGGTCGAAAACACCGACAATGTTTTGATGTTTTTAAACATCAAGATTTTAAAAATTTCTTTTTAGATTTCTGACATTCTTTTGGATATTTTTCGAGTTCCATGTAATTTTTAGGAATAGTTCGTGAAAAAATTAAAATTTCGTAAAAATCCTCCACTTTTCAGAAATTTGATTTTTTCAGTCTTTTCGGTCGGAAAAGAGTTCTGGGGTTCCACCCAAAAATAATTTCGAAAAAATAGTGAGTTAGAGCATTTTTAAAATTAGAAAATTTTGAAAATTCTGGTGTTCTAGGTTTCAGAAGTTCTTATTAGAGTTCTGTTATCTTCCGAAGAGTTCTATGAAAAAGGATTATACAAATTTTCGATTAAATAAAAATCCAAAAAGGTAGAGCATTATAGATAGTCAATAATTTTAAATTTGAACATTTTAAGGGATCTGGAACTTTTTATTAGAGTTCTGTAACCTCACCGGAAGAGTTCTATCATAAAAAGTCTGATACCACTTTTCGATGAACCTAAAATACACAGCATTTTGAAAATTTTAAAATTTGTAGGTATCTTCAAACTGTTGTTGTTTTTTTTTTGTTGATCAAAAAGTGGTGTAACAGTTCTTTATTGAAGTCTTCCGCAGGGAACAGAACTCTAATAAAAACTCCTAGAAAATGTAATATTTTAACATTTTTCGTATCTTAAAAGTGCTGTCTTTGGGAAGATTTTGGGATAATTGAAAAGTGATATAAACTTTTTTTTATATAACTCTTTTTGGGGATTAGAACTCCAATCAGAACTCCAGGAACTCTTAAGATTTTAAAATTTTTTGTTATCTTAAAAGTGAGGTATTTTTTCGTTTTTCGGGATGATCAAGAAGTGGTAAGAAACTTTTTTATAGAACTCTTCTGAGGAGCAATGGAACTCTAATAAATTCTCCTAGAACTCTTAAATGTTCAGATTCAATATTTGTATGTAACGTTAAAGTGCTATTTTTTTGGATTGTGAGCATAATACTTTGCAAGTGTTCTATAGTTCCAAAGAGAACAGAACTCTAATCTTAGCTCTAGGAAAAGTTGAAATTTGTCAGAATTTTTAACGGGCTGTAGTTTATTCTTATTTTGGGAAAGAGATCTCTGATAAAAACTCCTGTAAATCTTATTATGTTAAGAAAATTGTTCATGGAACTCTTACAGGAGAAGCAGAACTCTAATCAGAACTCCCGGAGAACCAAATATTTGTTTGAAAAATCGTCTTTTAAAAAGTATTTTTGTTTTTTGGGTTGATGGAAAAGTGTTTAGAAAATTTTTGATAGATCTTTTTTATGGAGGGCGGAAGAACTCTATAAGAATCTCTTGGAACTCTCAAACAAAATTTATTAAAATTTTTTTTGGATATCATCATAGTGATGTAGTTCTTTTTTTTTGATAAGATAAGTTTTTTGATATATGACTTTTTTATGGAACTCTTCCAGGGGGACCAGAACTCTAAACATAAATAAACTTTAAATGAGACCATTTTTGGGAATCGTTAAATTGCTGTACTTTTTGGATTATGGGGGATGTAAAAGTGTTACAAGACGTTTTATTAGAACTCTGGGGGGGGGAGGGATTTATTAAAATTTCCTAGAATTTTAAATAATTTTTAATTCGAACATTTTTGGGTATCTTCAAAGCGCTGTATTTCATGGAACTCTTCCGAGGGGACAGAACTCTAAATTCAACTTTTTGAAAACTTTAAATTTCAACATTTTTGGGTATCTCGAAAGTCCTGTAGTTTTTTGGATATCGGGGTGGTGGAAAAATTATTCAGAGACTTTTGCATTGAACTAA
>NC_046657.1:31729002-31779922 GCF_010883055.1 Belonocnema kinseyi
CTTGGAATTTTTAACGCTCTTTAATTAAAAAAATTTTGAGTACCTTTAAAGTCCTGTAGTTTTTTTTGGATAAGTCAATTTTTTTATTATGAGACTTTTGCATGGAACTCTTTCACGGAGAACAGAACTCTAATCATAACTCCTGGAAAACTGCAAATTAAAATTTTTTCGGAATTGTTAAAGTGATATGGTTTTTTGGATTTTGGGGAGATGGTAAACTGTTAAGAAACTTTTTCATTGAATTATTCCGGGGTTAAGAGAACTCTGGTAATAATTTCGGGAACTCTTTCAATTTTCAAATTTAAAATGTTCAGTTTACTTAAGTGCGCTGTTGATTTTCGGATTTTTAGTTGATCAAAAGTGGTGCGAGAGTGTTCTATAGAACTCTTTCAGGTGGAGCAGAACTCTAGTCAGAACTTATGGAATTTTTAAAGATAAAAAATATTCGAAATGTTGTAGCTTTTATATATTTTTTTATAAAGAAAAATGAATTTTTCCTTTTTTATAAATAAAAAGGCAGACTATAACTCACCATTTTTTTATAAATTTAGTTTTTCATTTCAAAAAAATTATATTTCGACCTTCTTTTTAAATTTAGGTCAACAAGATTTTAAGACAATATACTTTTAGAGTGACGTAAAATCTGGAGTATCTTGAAAGGATCACTTGATACTTTCTATTTTTCGAGGCAAGATGTCGGAACTTGTCCTTGCTCTAAATTAATGATTCTCGCATATAATTTTTTTTTTCTTTAAATTTTCCTGTCTACATGTTTTTATTTTATTATAGTTTATCAATAATATATTGATGCTTAGTTCTTAGGCGCATACATTCCGAATTGTCATAATTTTTATAATTTTGAATTACTATTAAGATAATTTTTAATTTATCGAATTTTAATTTTACGTAATGTTTATAATACCGAATTATTATGTAATACCATTTTTATTTTACCAAGTTACTATTTGTCATACTTTTTATATTTTCGAATTAATATTTAACAACATTCTTAATTTTTTGATATACCCTTTGTCATAATTGTTTATATTTTCGAATTACTGTTTAACCGAATTTTTTCGAATTACAATTTGTCATCATTTTTATATTACCGAATTAATATTTAACATAATTTTTATTTTTTCGAATTACAATTTTTCATAATTTTTATATTTGTAAATTACTATTTTGTTACAATTTTCTATTTTTCTGAATTACTATTGAACAAAATTTTTATTCATCCAAATTACCGTTTGTTATAATATTTATATTCTCGAATAACTGTTTAACACAATTTTTATGTTATTGAATTACTACATAGCATTATTTTTATTCTTCCGAATACCATAAATTTCCTTGTTCCTAAATTGGCGTCCGGCATTCTGAGTAGCTAATTCGAATTTTGCGGCATTAGTACACTAATCAGAATGTTGGACGCCACTTTAAGAAAAATTAAATGTATGTTGGTCGATAATTTCACAGACCATTTAATTTTTCGAAATCTTGTTATCCAAAAAAAGAACTAGATTGTCACTAAAAATGTAGTAGCTTTTTTTAGGGACTTATAGATTTTTCTCAAGAAACCAGTAAATTGTTATTAATAATCTAGTGTTTTTGTCGTAAAATGAGATTTTATTAAATTGAATTTCCTGTCCCGAAATTCGAATTAGCTACTCAGAATTTATTAATAAAAACCACGCCATTTTTAGTGACAATCTAGTGTTTTTTCGGGAAATTAATATTCGATAAATTCAATTTTCTGCTAAATGAATACCTACCGTAAATTACATTTTTCCTAAAATAGCATCCGGCATTCTAATTGGGTAAATAAAGCCGCGAAATTGGAATCAGGCAATGAGAATGCCGAAAGAAATTTTATTAAAAATTAAATTTATGGTAGGTATTCGTTTAACAGGAAATTCAATCAATCGAAATCTCATTTTTTCGAAAGAGCACATGAATATCTACCATAAATTTTATTCTTACTAAAATGGCGTCCCTCATTCTGATTGGTTAAATAATGCCGCGAAAATTGAATCTGGTAATGAGAATGCCGGAAGCAATCTTATTAAGAATGAAATTTATGGTAGGTATTCGTTTGACAGGAAATTCAATTCAAGAAATCATATTGTTTTGATAAAACACTAAACCTTTAAGAACTATTTCGTGATTTTCTAACAACAATCTAGGGATAAAAAACAGGACCTTCTTAATCAGAATTCAGTGGCTTTTTTTTGGAAAAATAAAATTCGGTAAGTTGAATTTTATCAGAAATGAATAACTCCTTAAATTAATTTCTCTCAAAAATGGCATCCAGCTTTCTGATTGGTTAAATAAACTACCGCGAAATTTGAATCAGGCAATGAAAATGCCGAAAGCAATTTGATTGAAGAATGAAATTTATGGTAGTTATTCCTTTAACAGGAAAATCAATTTATCGAAATCATTTTCTTTCGAAAAACACATGAATACCTAACATAAATTTATTCTTTCTAAAATTGCGTCAGGCATTCTAATTGGTGGAATAATGCCGCGAAACTTGAATCCGACAATGAGAATTCCAGAAGAATTTATATTCAGAATTAAACTTATGTTACATTCAGTTACATAGTAATTGGAAAAAATGATATTAAATAATAATTAAGCATTATAAAAATTAGGTCAAATTATAACTCTATTAAATAAAAATTATGTTGAATAATATTTCGGTATTATAAAAATAACGTAAAATTATAATTTGGCAAAATAAAATTTATTTTAAATGGTAATTCGGAAATATAAAAATTATTAAAAATTCGGTATTATACAAATTATGTCAAATTATAACTCGATAAAATTAAATTATGTTAAATAATAATTCGTTATTATATAAGTTATAAAAAATTTCTATTCGCGCACGTCGTTCTATTTGAAAATAAATGAAAAAAATTCTTTTATTTATGGAAATATTGGTAATTGTTGGCGACACGCTCCACTTCATTTTTCACAATGAAAATGTTAACATTTCCATTTTTTGCTTCAATTGCGATTAGGTTAATCACCAAAGAAAAAAAATCGATGATGCGTCACATTCGTATATTAAAAATTGCTACAGAGAAAATGTCCTTCGCCAAAGTAAAGTCTATATTTTATTCATAAGGATATCAAAAATTTTTAATATTTGAATAAATAAATCAATATTTGATCGGATTTTTTAATAATTTCGAAATTTTTAATTTACTGTTTTAAGTAGTGCAAGTTACTAATTACATCAACTCGTTCTTATTGGTAGAAAAAGTTTTTAACTCAAAAATTGTGTTTTGTTGTTGTTAAATTTTACTGTTTTTTATTTGAAATAAAAATATTGTTTCTTGAAATATCAACTATTATATTTTTTGTTGATGATAATTAATCTTTTTTTTTTAATTTGGCCACTTGGTTGAAACTTGAAACACTTTAATGGAAATTATTTTATGTTGGTTGCAGATTCATATCTTTGGTTTAAAATTTAACTATTTTAGAAAAAATTAATTTTTTTAGTTGAAATTTTATCTATTCCATTTTCGGTTGATTTTTTTTGTGAGAATAATCTTCTTGAGGGAAAGTTAATTTTTTTATTTGGTTTATAATTAAAATATTTTTTTGGTTGGAAATTCGTCTTTTTTTGCAAAAAATCAATCTTTTGGTTAGCAATTCGTAATTTGAGATTAAAATTCATCTGTTTGGTTGAAAATTCTCCTATTTTATTTTTAATTTAATTTAATAATTGCAAATTTATCTATTCCATTTTTAGTTCAAACTTCGTGCATGGATTTCTTTTTATTTGGTTCAAATTTGAACTTTATTTATTCAAAATTTCCATTTGCTATGTTGAAAATTAATTCTTGGTTGAAAATCCTTTGAGTTTATTGAAAATATGTCTTTTTTCGTAGAAAAATAATTTACTTGGTTGAAATTTCATATTTTTATTTAATAAATCAACTAGGCAAGATTGATTTTGAATTATATTTATTTATTAATTCGTTTTTATTTATTCATTATAATCAATTTTATTTATCTATTTATCAAGAATTTTTATGAAGAATAATATTAAGATTTATTTATTTGTTGTAAGTATTTATTAAATTTTATAAGTAGTTTTTAAAATTAGATTGCGGTATTAGTAGTCAGGTCCGCCTCGTTACCAAGTTCAGAATTTAATTGTGGATCGAGGATAGATTGATGAGTTATTAGTGCTGCCTTCGTTTTAATGACCATAAATTTTCTCCTGAAAGCCTCGTTCCGAGCAAAAAAGGAAGCAGGAAGTTACTTGGAATTTTTAAAAAATTTTTTAAATTGTAAACAGCTATTTAGAATTTTTAGAACATGAAAAGTGTCACTCTTATTAAGTAATTCGATACCTGTATCTTAATATGAATTTAGAAAAACCTGTGAATCTAGGAAATTCCAGGAATTCAATGTGTTCAAGAATACAGGGAAAACTATACAAAAATTTAGTTTTTTTAAAGAAATTTTACTAATTGAAGGAATTTTAACGATTCATGAAATTCCACGAATTCATTATACTCTAAGAATTCATGAAATTCTAATAATTCATCAAATTCTAAGAATTCAAGAGATGCTTCCATTTTAGGGCATTCTATGAATTTAAGAAATTCCATGAATTTAAGATAAAGATTTTTTTATTATTTTATTTTTCACCTGAATCCATAGAATTGAAAGAGTTTATTTGGACATTCCAAAAAAATTGAACAAATTCTGCTATTAAAAAAAATTCTACTAATTCAAGCAATTCTGCGAATTTAAGGAATTTCGCTTCTCGACTTCAAAAAATCTAGGAAATTTTACGAATTCATGAAGTTCGGGGAATTCAGGAAATCCTACGAATTCATAAATTCTAATAATACAGGAAATTCTATGAATTTAAGGAATTTCGCTCCTCGATTCGAAGGAATTCAGAGAATTCAGAAAGTTTTACAAATTCCGTAAATTTTACGAATTAATTAAATTTTACGAATTTAAGAAATTCTGCTAATTTTACAAATTCAGTGAATTCTATTAATTTACCATAAGTCGTAGAGACTTTAAGGAATTCAAATAATCCGTGAAATTCTACGAATTCCAGAATTTATATTATATTTATTATAAATTTTAGGAATTCATGAAATTCTACGAATTTTTGAAATTCTGGGAATTCCGGAAATTCTACAAATTTATGAAATTACGTGAATTCAGGAAATTCTTCCAATTCGGGAAATTCTTCGGATTCAGAAAATTCTACGAATTCGTGAAATTCTTCGGATTCAGAAAATTCTACGAATTCATGAAATTTGACAAATTCATGAAATTGTAAGAATTTTGGGAAATTCTACGAATTCAAGAAATTCCCAGAATTTTGACAATCCTATGAAATCGGATAATTCGATGAATTCATCGATTTCTTCGAATGTATATAATTCAATAAATTCAAAGAATTCTATCAATACAAATAATTTCTCGAATTCTATGAATGTAGGCCATATTGTGAATTAAGGAAATTTAAAGAATTTAAAAAACTTTTGAAAATTATGCGTATTCAGGGAATTCCATGAATTTAAAGAATACGACTGATTAAAATAATTTTACAAATTCTTTGGATCCGGGAATATTTTATAAATTTAGTGAATTCTCCAAATTCCGGGAATTCTAGGAATTCCAAGAATTTGGGAAATTCCAAAAATTTGGAAAATTTCAAGAAATTGGGAAATTCAATAAATTTAGAGAATTCAAAGTATTCGACCAATTAAAATAATTCCACGAATTCTTTGAATTTTCTCATTTTCCTGAATCAACTGAATTTTTCCGAGTTCCTTACTTCATTTTAAAATTCTTGATACTTAAAGAAATCCACGTATTTAAGGAATTCTAAGAGCTCAAGAAATTCTATAAATTTAGGGAACTCCACGTATTCTACGAATTCTAACAATTTATGGAATTCTACAGATTCGTGGATTTTCAAGAATTTGTAAAATTCTACGAAATTAGAAAATTCAATGAATTCAAATAATTTCATCTATTCAGAAAATGTTATGGATTTAAAGAATTCTATAGATTCAAGGAATTCTACGAATTCAGGCAATCCACAGAACTCAATGAATTCAGGAATTTTCGTGAATTTTAAAAGAATTTGAAAGCGTTCAAAAACATTCGAAGCAATAAATAAGAATGAAAAAGACTCTAAAGAACTTCAAAGAATTTAAGGCAATGTGCTGTTTAAATAGATTATTAATAATTTATTAGCGTCTAGTGCGTTTGGTAAATTTATTACTAGTATTTCTATTTTTATTTTATTTTATGAATAATTTGAAAATGAGTTTCTTGAATTTGTATTGACGTTTGAATTGGATGATTTTTTTTCTTAATTGAAGCAATTTCAGTAAGAAAACGATACGATTTATGTGGGAAAAATAAATCTGACAGTATGAAAGAAGTACAATGAAATTGTTTAATTATTAAGGAATGTTGCTTTCATAGTCATAAATAATATAGGCAAATTATAGCAATTTCTAATTGTTCCAGTCATTTAACTTTCCGGTAATTAAGATGGGAACGGATGGTATTCAATCAATATTATATCATGTTCAACGCCTTGAACCCAATAGATATGCAGATCTTCTATTTATATTTTTTTGCCTTGAACAAAGATGTATTTAAAGAAAATTTTAATGTATATTTTTTTCCATTTAAAATTTTAGACATATTTTGGTTTCTTCCAAATTAGTTTAATTTCGGATTCAACTATTATTTTCAATTTTCAAATAGGTTCAATTTTAAATTGTTCAATTTTCTATATTTTTATATTCAACTGAAATTTCGGAATTTTGAAAATGATAAATTACAATTTGACAGTTAATAATTTAAAACGTTTGAGCAAATTTGGTATTTTCAACTCTTTTTTTGAGTTGGAAGGGAGCAATTTTTTTTTTAATTGGCAGAGGGTATTAATATAATTTTCAGATTTTTATTGTATTTTTACTGAGTAGAAAGAGAGAAAATGTTCGGTTTCAATTCTTTCTGAATTGTAAGAGGGATATTTTTTTATTTTTTAAATTTTTATCGAGTTGTCAGGGAGAATATTTTACATTTTAAAGATTTTTATGGACTTAAAAGGGACAAAATTTTGTTTTCAAATATTTTGAGAATTAGAGGAGAAATATTTTTTTTTAGTTACATGACCTTTATGGATTTGGAAGGGAGCAAAATTTGGTTTTCGATTTTTTCTGAATTGGGAGACACATTCTTTATTTTTAAAATTTGTATGGAGTGGGAAGGGTGGAAATTTTGGTTTTCAATATTTTATGAATTGGAAGAGGGATATTTTTCGGATTTTTATGAAGTTGGAAATTTAGTTTTTCATTTTTTTTTTCTGAATTGGAAGAGGCCATTGTATTTTTGTATTGATTTTTTCATTATTTTTCTTTTTGATTTTTTTTCTGACCTGGTAAAGGGACAGTTTGTTATTTTTAAGATTTTTATCGAGTTTGAAGGTAACTAGTTTTGGCTTTAAATATTTCAGAAGTTGGAAGAGGGATGGAGCAAATTTTTTTCTTTAATTTTTTCAGAATTGGAAAAGGAAAATTTTATATTCTTAAGATTTTTATCGAGTTCGAAGCGGGGAAATATTGTTTTTAATGTTTTCTTATAAATTAGAAGAGGCCATTATTTTATTTTATAATTTTTATTTGTTATTTTTTACATTGTATTTTAGGCTTTTATTTTTTTCTGAACTGAAAAAGGGACAGTTTGTTATTTTTAAGATTTTCATCGAGTTTGAAGGGAAGAACTTTTTGTTTTAAATATCTTATGAACCGAAAGAGGGATATTTTTTACAAGTTTATAAAGTTGGAAAAAAGCACATTTCTTGTTCATTTTTTTTCTGAAATGGAAGAGGCCATTGTATGTTTTCATTAATTTTTTTTTGTGTTTCAATTTTTTTGTACTGGAAAAGTGATATTTTGATATTCTTAAAATTTTTATCGAGTTGGAAGGGGGGAAATATTGTTTATATATTTCTTTTATATTAGAAGATGTCATTATATTATTTTCTAATTTTTTTTTCCAAATTGTATTTTACATTTTAATTTGGTTCTGAATTGTATGAGGTCATTTTCTTCTTTTAAAGATTTTTTTGGAATTAAAAGGGAGCCAATTTTGGGTTTCAATATTTTATGAATTGGAAGAGGAATATTTTTTAGATTTTTATGAAATTGAAAAGGATCATTTTTTTATTTTTATTTATTTTTTGAATCGGAAGAAGCCAATGCATTTTTAATTTTGATTTTTGCTTTTCAATTGATTCTGAACTGGAAAAGGGCAGCTTTGTTATTTTTAACATTTTTATCGTTGTCGAAAGGAGATTTTTTTCCAATTTTTTCTTAATTGGAAGAGGAAAAATTTATATTTTTAAATTTTGTATTGTGCTAGAAGAAAGAAAATATTGTTTTTAATTTTTTCCTAAATTGGAAGAGGCCATTATATTTTTTCATTAACATTTTTTTTCTATTTTTTGCTGAATTGGAACAGACATTTTTTATTTTTAAGAAATTTATGGAGATGGACAGGATGAAATATTGGATTATAATTTTTTCTGAATTGAATAAGCGGAATTTTATATTTTAAATACTTTTAACGATTTGAAAAAGAAAAAATATTGTTTTGCATTTTTTCCTAATTGGAAGAGGCCATTATTTTCTTTTGTTATTTATTTTTAATTTACTTTTCAATTTCTTTTTTAATTGGAAAAGGACATTTTTTATAATTTTAACTTTTTTCAGTTGACAAGAAGACAACTTTGATTTATAATCATTTCTGAATTGCGAGAGGGATATTTTTAAAAAAAAAATTTATGAAGTTGGAAGGTAGGAAATTTCGGGTTTTAATTTTTTCTAAATTGGGAGAGAAATTTGTTTAAAAACATTTTCATTTTTAGTTTCTTATGAAGTTTGAATGGAGTAAGTTTTTTTTAAAATTTTTTTGTTGGAAAGGAGCAAGTTTTGTTTTTCATTTTTTTCCGAATTAAAAAAGAGATTTATAAAAATATATTTTTATTGAATTTGAAGGAAAAAAATTTTGGTTTTCATTTTTTTATGGATTGGAAGGGGAAATTTTTTGTTTTTAAAATTTGCATGGATTTGGAAGGAAGAGAATGTTGTTTTTCAAATTTCTATGAATTAGAAAAGGAAACTTTTTTTTTTGTTAAGATTTTTATCAAGTTGAAAGGGAGGCCATTTTGGTTTTTAATTTTTTCTAAATTGTCAGAGGTGATTTTTTTTTTGTTTTTAGCATTTTTTTTTTAGTTTGAATGGATCAACATTTGTTTTTCATTTTTCCAGAATTGGAAGAGATATTTTTTATTTTTAAGATTTTTATAGAGTTGTCAGGAAGAAAATGTTGTTTTATTATTTTTTTATAAAATAAAATAGGTACTTTTTTTCAATAATTTTATAGGCGGGGATGAAGTTAAATTTTTTTCTACATTGAAAGAGGACATTTTTTGTTTTTAATATTCTTATTATTATTTTTCTCTCTTTTATTATTTTTTTTCTGGATTGGAAGAGGGATATTTTTAGGGATTGGAAGTGGTAATTTAAAAAACATTGTTATTGACTTAGAAGGGAAGAAATTTTTGTTAAAAATTTCTCTGACTTGGAATAGGAATCTTTTTCAGCACTTTTATTGCGCTTTTGTATTTTTAACATTAGGATGCAATTTGAGTAGGAAATCATTGTTTTAGATTGATTTTTTCTCGGAAATTGGTTCTTTTAACTTTGTATATTAATTTATAAATTAAAAATGCAAATTTTGGCACTTTCAAGAGTGAAAAAAAAATTAATGGTAGACTGTATAGGCGCTATTCGGATATAAATAGGTAGAATTTTGGGATTTCTTTGTTGTTAATTAAAAAAAAGAAAAGTTTTTTGTTTTTGCTTTCAGTATCGAAGGAGAAAATTTTGAAAATCTTGGCCTAATGTCTGTATGGTCAACGAGCACTGGACGCAATTCAGTCTTCGGTGCGGAGGGTGGATTACCCCCCTCCTCACACCAACAAATTAACACCCAACCTCTCGCACACCTGCACAGCACAACAGGCCACTGCTTTCATAAAAGGTTTCACACCTGTCAGGTTAGTGCTTCTAATTCCTAATTCTTATTTCCTAATTTCAAAGTTCATTTTACAAATTCTTTTTTTTTTATTACAAAATATCAGCAAATAAATATATTCTAGTGTATTCCTTAAATATTTGGAATTCTCGGAATTCATTTAATTATCTGAAATCAGATATCTCTGAATTCCCGGAAATAATTTGAATTATTTCATTTCATGAAAACTTCTAATTTGAAAGCATTCTCTGAAATAATCTGAACTTCTTGAATTCTTTGAATATGATGAATTTCTTGAATTTTCTGAGTTGTTTGAATTCGTTAGATTTTTTTCAATATCCTGAATTCCGTGAAATGCTTGGCATACTTGAACATTCAGAATATCTTAAAATCCTTGGATTTTCTTAAATCCTTAAATCCGCTGTATTAAAAGAATTATATGAAATTATTAGAAATTCTTTAATTCCTTGAATATTATGAATTCCTTGAATTTTTAAAATCGTTTTTATTATTCTGAATTACCTGAGTTTCTTCAATATTTTGAGTTTAAAGATTTCCTGGAATTTTCTGAATGCTCTTAATTTCTTGGATTCTCTGAATTCTTGAATCTCTGAAATTATTTGAATTTCTGTAATTCCTTGAATATTATGAATTCTTCGAATTCTCTTGATCCCTCGAATTATCTTAATTCCTTGAATCCGATCTATTAAAAGAATTCTCGAAACTTATTTGAATTCCCTTAATTCGTTAAAATCCTTTTTATTATTCTGAAATAGAAGAGATATTTTTTATTTTTAAGATTTTTATAGAGTTTGTAGGAAGGCAGTTTATTTATTTTTCTAAATATTATAAATTCTGTAAATGTTAAGAATTCCATAAAATATTTAAATTTTCTGAAATTCTCTAAAATCTCTAAATTTCTGAAATTTTAAAAATTCTCTGAAATCTTCAAATTTCTTGAATTCTCTGAATCCCTTGAATGCTCTTAAATTTTTTAAAGTCTTAGAATTCCTTGCAATTAAAATTTTTTTTAAATATCCTACATTCCGTAAATATTCAGAATATCAGAAAATCTTAAATTAAATTCCAAGAATTCAGGTAATTCCAATAATTTAGGGATTTCTAAGAATTCAGGGAATTAAAAACACTAAGGGAATTCCAAAAACTAAGGGAATTCCAAAAACTAAGAGAACTGCAATAATTCAGGGATTTCTAGGAATTCAGGGAATTCAAAACACTAAGGGATTTCAAAAAACTAAGGGAATTTCAATAAATCAGGGAATTTAAAATATTGAGGGAATTCCAATAATTCAAGGATTTCTAAGAATTCAGGGAATTCAAAACACCAATGGAATTCCAAAAACTAAGGGAATTCCAATAATCCAGGGAATTCAAAACATTAAGAGAATTCCAAAAACTAAGGGAATTCCAATAATTTTGGGATTTCTAAGAATTCAGGGAATTCAAAACATTAAGAAAATTACAATAATGAAGGGAATTCCAAGAATCTAGGGAATTGCAAAAACTAAAGAAATTCCAAGAATTAAGCAAATTCTAAAAATAAAGGGATTTCAAGAATTAAGGGAATTCCAATAATTAAGAAAATTTAAAGAATAAAGGGATTTCAAGATTTAAGGGAATTCCAAGAATTTAGGAAATTCTAAAAATAAAGGGATTTCAAGAATTAAGGGAATTCCAAGAATTAAGGAAATTCCAATAATTAAGAAAATTTAAAGAATAAAAGGATTTCAAGATTTAAGGGAATTCCAAGAATTTAGGAAATTCTAAAAATAAAGGGATTTCAAGAATTAAGGGAATTCCAAGAATTAAGGGAATTCCAAGAATTAAGGAAATTCCAATAATTAAGAAAATTTAAAGAATAAAAGGATTTCAAGATTTAAGGGAATTCCAAGAATTTAGGAAATTTTAAGAATAAAGGGATTCCAAGAATGAAGGGATTTACAATAATTGAAGGAATTCCAAGAAGTAAGGAAATTCCAATAATTTAGAGAATCCCAAGAATTAAAGGAATTTTCTAACTGCAAAAAATTCCCTGAAATCCTTGAATTTTCTAATTCCTTAAATTCATATAAGTCCTTTAATTCTTTAAAATCCTTTTTATTATTCTGAAAAAGAAGAGATATTTTTTAATTTTAAGAGTTTTATACAGTTTGTAGGAAGGTAGTTTATTTATTTTCTCTAAACTGAAAAAGGTACTTTTTTTGTTTTCAATGTTTTTTTAGGTGGGGAGAGAAAGCTTAATTTTGTATCTGAATTGAAAGAGGACGCTTTTTGTTTTTAATATTTTTATTAGGTTGGAAATGAGCAAGTTTTGTTTTTAATTTTTTCTCCGGATTGGAAAAGGGATTAAAAAAAAAAATTTTATATTGAGTTTGAAGAGGGAAAGTTTTGGTTTTCAATTTTTCATGGATTGGAATGGGATCCCTCAAATTCGCTGAATTCCCTAAATTCCTTGCGTTTTTTAATTCCTTAAATCCACTGAATTAAGAGAATTCTCTGAATTCTCGAATCTGTAAAATTCTTTGAATTTCTTGAATTCCTGAAATTCTCTAAAATCCTTTCTATTCATATGAAATTCTTAAATATTATGAATTTCAAAATTTCCTTGAATTCCCTAAATGCTCTAAAATCCCTGAAATTGACTGAATTGCCTGAAATCCTTGAATTTTTAAATTTCCCAAATCCACTGAATTAGGAGAATTCTCTGAATTCTTGAAGCTCTGAAATTATTTCAGTTTCTTGAATTCCTTGAATTCTTTAAAATCCTTTTTAACATTCTGAATTCCCTGAATCTCCTTGAATATTCTGATTTTCAGAAATTCCTAAAATTCCCTAAATGCTCTGAAGTCCCTAAAATCCTCTGAATTCTCTGAAATTTTTTAATTCTCTTGTTTGGTCGAATTCTCTAAAGTAACTAAACTAAATGCTCTTAAATCCTGCAATTCTCTGAAATCCCTGATGTCCCTGAATATTCAGAATTCCCTAAAATTCTTTAATTATTATTTTTTTAAATTCGCTTAATTGAAAGAATTCTCTGAATTCTTGAGGTCAAATTACCTGAATTCCCTGAAATCTTTTAATTCTCTGTATGTCTTGAAATCTTTGAATTCTTTTAATTTCCTGAATTCATTAAATTTTCTGAAATCCTTGAATTCTCTGAAATCCAGAAATTCTGATAATATTCTGAATTACGTGAGTTTCTTGAATATTCTGAATTTCGCGATTCTTCTCAATGCTAAAAAAATCCTTCAAATTCTGTAAATTGTTCGAAATATTGGAATTTTCTGAATATTCGGAATTGCCTGAATTCCTAAAATATTCTGAAATATCTAAATTCCTTAAAATCTCTGGATTCTAAACATTCTTTGAATTCTCTGAATTCCTCGAATTCTCCAGTTGTTCTAAAATCCCCGAAATTCGTAGAATGTCCAGAAATTCGTTAATTCCTTAAGTATCCTGCATTCCTCGCATATTATCAATTCGTAAAATTCCTTGAAATTTTCTAAATTCTTCAAATGTCTTGAATTACCAAAATGCTTTGAATTCTTTTAAATTCCTTAAGTAATCCGAATTCTTTGAATTCTCTGTATTACTAGGAATCTTTAAATTCCTTGATTTCTTTCAACATTCTCAATTCGTTGAGTTTTTTTTAATATTATGAGTTCCTGAAATTCCCTAAATGCTCTAAAATCTCAGAAATTCTGTCAATTCCTGGAACATTCTGAATTCCTTGAATATTATCATTTTCTAAAATTATTGAAATTCTCTAAATTTGCTGAATTCTTTGAATACTCTAAATTCTCTGAAAATCCTCAACCCGCTTGATTCCCGGAATTAATTGAATTCCTGGAATTCTCTGAATTTCCTGAATTCCTTAAATTTTCTGAAAGTCTCTATATTTCCGAAAATCTCTAAATTGCTGAAATTTTTAAAATCCTCTTAAAGATTAAAAAGTCTTGAATACTCTGAATCCCTTAAATGTTCTTAAATTTGTTTAATTCTTAAATTTCCGTGCAATTTTTAATGTCTTGAATATCCTACATTCCGTAAATATTCTAAATATCAGAAAATCCTTAATTAAATTACAAGAATTCAGGAAATTCAGGAAAATTCAGGAAATTCCAAGAACTCAGAGATTTATAAGAATTCATGAAATTCAAAAAATTAAGGGAATTCAAAGAGTTAAAGGAATGACAAGAATTAAAAAATTCAAGGACTTCTAAGAATTAAGGGAACTCCAAGATATAAGAAAATTCCAATAATTTAGGAAATTCCAAGAATCCAGGGAATTGCAAGAACTAAAGGAATTCCAAGAATAAAGGGATTCCAGAAATTAAAGGAACTCCAAGAATGAAGGAATTTAAAATAATTGAAGGAATTCCGAAAATTAAGGAAATTCCAATAATTAAAAGAATTCCAAGACTTAAAGGAGCTCCACAGATTCAAGGAATTCTAAGAATAAAGGGAACTCCAAGAATTAAGAAAATACTAAAGCTTTAAGAAATTCCAAGAATCTAGGAAATCTCAATAACTCAGGGAATTCCAGGAATTAAGAGAATCCCAAGAATTACCGAAATTCCAATAATTCAGAGAATTCCAGGAGTTTCACGAATTTCAAGAATTCCACGAATTAAAGGAATTATAAGAATTAGGGAAATTCCAAAAATTTAGGGAAATCCAAGAACTAAAGGAATTCCAAGGATTAAGGAATTTCCAATAATTTAGAGAATTTCAAGAATCCAGGACTTCTAAGAGTTAAGGGATTTCCAAAAATTAAGTCAATTCCAAGAATTGAAGGAATTCCAAGAATCAAGGAAATTCTAAGAATTTAGTGATCTATAAGGACTCAGGAAATTACAAGAATTAAGGGAATTCCAAGAATAAGGGATATTCCAATAATTCAGGGAATTCCAAGAAACCAGTGAATTCCACGGACTTGAAATTAATGCAAGGAATTTAGGAAATTCGGAGGAATTTAGAGAATTGCTAGGATTTAAAACAAAATTCAAATGTAAATTGGAAGAAATTCAAGTGTGTTTGAAATTATTTGAAATAATATACTTAACCCGAGAGTATTAATTAGTGAACATTCAAAATTTACCTACAAAAAATGCAATGTGCCCACTCTAGAATATACTACATTTTTAGTAAATAGTTCATCAATAATTAAAATAAAACTTAAGTTTGACTTATTTTTCAATGCTTGCTTCGAAAATCAACAATCGTAAGTTTATTTCTACATTTAATTCGATTAATTTGAATTCCTATAAAAAATCCAAAGACTCGCAATATCGCACTTTTTTTGCTTAAATGCTGTTCAAACAGCACAACAATTTGCATTTCAACACTCACGTGCAAAAAACGCCAAAGATAATATTATCACTTTCCTTTATTTTTATTTGTTGTTACTGCGCTTTTAAGTCATTCTGCAGCACGATTTTAATGCATATAGGTATTGTGAAAAAACAAGCTTTTGAAAATGACTACAAAAATTTGTCATCATATTTCGACGTCTCCATTCCATATCGCTCCACGTAGAGTTTAGGCGGTGTACAGCTTTCTTTCGTGCTTAGGCGGTGTACATCTCAGTCGCGTTTGGGCGGTATACCGCTCAACATAGCTTTTAGGCGGTGGTACCGTTCTATATAGAGTTTAGGCGGTGTACAGCTCTTGTCGAGTTCAGGCGGTGTAAATTTATCCGTCGTTTATAAACAGTATACAACTCTCCTTCACGTTTGGGCGGAATACTGCTCCACATAATGTTTAGGCGGTGTACACCTTTCCATCGAGCTTAGGCAGTGTAAATTTATCCGTCGTTTTCAGGCGGTACACAGCTCTCATTCGCGTTTGGGTGGTGTACTGCTCCACATACCGTTTAGGCGGTGTACGGCTCTCCACCATATTTAGGCGGCGTACAGCTCCTCGTTCTGTTTAGGCTGTATAAATGTATCTTACGAGTTTGAACGGTATATACCACATAGCATCTAGGCGGTGTACAGCTCTCCCTCCGGGTTTAGGCGGTGTAAGTGTATCCTTTGAGTTTAGGCGGTATACAACTCGCAGATTTTCGCGGAACTGGACGGTATACATATATTTATCGCTTTTGGGCAGTATACAGCTCTTCGTCGCGTCTGGGCAGTGTACCGCGACACGATGACTCGCGTGAGAGCTGTATACCGCCTAAATTTGATTTGTAACAGTATAGAATGCAGGCGTTGATTTTTATTTTGTTTATATATTAAGCTTTTATTGTCTTCTATAATTATTTGTATTTTTTATTTCTACAATTATTGCTGCAATTGCGATTTCTTTATGGCCTACTAACATTTCCTTTCAGCTTCTCTTATTAATTATTGTTCTTGTTGTTTTTTGTTTGGTTCAGCACCTGTTGGTTTTTTTGTCCTACGTGGGACTTGCAACAAGCTCTTCTGTTGGCACCATCATTTGGTACGTTTTTCTAAACTCTAAACTAAATTGCTCAACACACGAGCTTTTAAATTCTCGCTACTAACATTCCTCTTTCATTTTTCTAACCGGGCAGAAACAGAATTTTGACATTTTGTTCGCTCTATTCTTTCATTTTTAATTATTTATTGCTACCTATTTCACATTTTTTACAAGTGTTTTCAGGATAAACCCAAAAGAGAGTTTTCTAGAATAATAGGCCGCGGACTCACCAAAATATTGACACTATTTGATACTTTTTTTTTACTATGAGACAATTTTGGTATTATTTCGAAAAACATGTTACTGAAGACACTGTTTACTCAAAATTTTTGTTTACTAATGTCACTTTTTCGAAATGTTAAGTTTAATTTTGCCGATTATTAATCAAATCATTTTTGAAGGAAAAAAATCTGCCTCGGTCCGGATTTGAACCAGGAACGACACTAATCACTAGTGGAGCGTTTAAGCAGTTAAACGTGTTATGGAAAATTTAACTGCCTCGTAGAAAATTCACTTTTCTAGTTGAAAATCATTGTTTTTTATTGAAAATTAAACTATTCCATTTTCAGTTAAAAATGTATGCCTTTTGTTAAAAATTATATTTTTTTGCGTGTACACTCTATTTTTCAGGATAAAAATTTATCTTTTTTAATCAAGAATTGAAGTACTTTGTTGAACATTCGTCTTTGTTGAAAAAGCTAACTGTTTTTCTTAGAAGTTCATTTATTTGATTGAAAATTAATCATTTTAGTTGAAATTTTTTTTGTTTTGTTAAAAATAATTTTTTTTGCAACTGACAGTGTTGAAATATTTTGCTGCAGATTTAACTGATTGGTTGTAAATGAACTTTGTTGTTGAAAATTATATATATTTTTTGATTACTTTTTTTTTCTACTGAAAATTTAACTATTGTGTTGAAATTTTAACTAACTGTTTGTAAATTGCATTTTTTCATAAAAATTCATTTTCTAAAATTAAAATTAAACTACATTATTTTTTGTTAAAATTTAAATAATTTTAGTTGAAAATTTTACTGTTTGGAAAATTAACTTTTTTGTTGAAAATTCAACTTTCTTTTTTAGAAAATGTGTCTTTTTGTCTTGAAAATTCAACTTATTTTTTAACATTATTATTTTTTTTTGGTTAAAGTTTCATCATTTTAGTAGAAAATTTTACTGCTTGGTTGGAAGATTAATTTTTTTGATGAAAATTTAACCTTTTTTTTTTAGGAAACTCTTTCTTGGTTTTGAAAATTCTATTTTTGGCTACCGAAAAGTCGGCTTCCTTCATAAAATATGCTGCATTTTATTTTTTATGGGAAATTCATCTTTTAAGGCTAAAAATTCCACTCTTTACTTAAAAGTTGAACTATTTTCTTAAAAAATAATAGAAAATAAACAAATTAATTTAATTCAAAAATTTGTTTTAATAAAAATTTAACTATTCCATTTTGCGGTTGAGAATGATTTTTTTTTAGAAAATTAATCTTCTTAGTTGAAAATTGACCTTTTTGGTTGAAAATTGTTTTTTTGGTTAAAAGTTATTTTTTTAAAATGAAAATTCAACTAGTTAATTGAAAATATAACTGATTGGTTTTAAATGTACTTTTTTGTTGAAAATTCATATTCACTGGTTGCAAATTGGTTTTTTTTTCGGCTAGAACTTATTTTTTTCAACTGAAAATTTAATTGTTTTTTTTTTTAAATTTAACTAATTGGATGTAAATGAACTTTTTTGTTGAAAATTCAAATGTTTTATAGAAATTTCAACTATTTGGTAGAAAATTAATCTTTTTTTTGTAGAAAACTTGTGTTTTTTTTTTTAATTGAAAATTAATATTTGGAAATGAAAATTAAACTATTTCGCTTTTTGTTAAAAATTCATTATTTTTAGTTCGAAAATTCAACTATTTAGTTAAAAAATTTTAGAATAAAAAAATATAAACTAAAAATTAATCAAATAAAATTTTGACTAATATCACATCCATTGTTCAAACTATACTAATTAAATACTACTACTAATTAAAATAAAATATTTTTTTTATTTATGGGCTAAAAAAATGGCTCGTAAAAACGAAAAAAGGTGAATTCTCAAAAAAATGTTTAAAGTTTATATTTTCAACACAAATGATTTTGATAAAATATTAAAAACAGCTCAAATAATCAAAAGAAGACTTTTCAACAAAATTGTTTACTTTTACCACAAAATTTTGGATTTCTGACAAAGAAAATTAATTTTATGTTCAAAAATATGAATTTTCAATCGAAAATGGAATATTTTAGTTTTCATTGAAAAAACATTTAAATTTATAAAAAAGAATTTTCTATGAAGCCTTTTAATTTTCCGCCAAAATCGTAGAATTTTTTAACAACTTGTTAAATTTTTAAACCAAAAGAATGATTTTTTCACAAAAAATTTGAATTTTCAAGCTAAAAATAAAATTTTCAACAAAAAAAAAAAAAAATTTCAACGAAAAATGAATTATTTTACCAAATTGTTGATTTTTCAATAAAAAGATAAAAATTTTAACAAAAAATAGAATTTCTTACCAAATTGTTGAATTTTCAAGACAATAAGACGAATTTTCTACAAAGAAGTTGAATTTTCCATAGAAAAGTTTATTTTTTGACCAAACAGATAACTTTTCTCCTAAAATTATGCATCTTTAACTAAAAAAAAAAAAAAAACAATTTGATTCAATCGAAAAGGGTATTTTTCAACAAAATAATTTATTTTACACCAAATTGTGGAATTTAGAAAAATTAAATTTAAAAAATAATTTTATATATAGCAGTTAAATTTTCTTCCAAATAATTGAATTTTCAACAAAAAGTTTTAAATTTTTGACAAAAATTGTGAATCTTTAATAAAAAAAAACAATTTTGCAAAAATTAGTTGAATTTTCAACGAAAATAAAGAGAAATTTTTAACCGATTTTTATCCGATTCATTTTTATACGAAATTCTTGAATTTTCAACAGATAAAATTAATTTTGTACCTAAAAAATATTAATTTCCAACAGAAAGACGTATTTTAAAAAAAAGAAGATATTTTCAACAAAAACGTTTATATTCCAATCAAACAGTTAGTTTTTTCGATTCAAATTTTGAATATTTTATCAAAAAATAGATTTTATAAAAAGTATTTGAATTTTCAACCAGAAAAAGAGAAATTTTCAATGATGAATTTAATAGTTGATATTTCAATAAAAAATTATTTTAATACAAAATAAAAAAAAAGAGTGTAACTCATAAAACAAGGCGATTTGTCAGTCAAATAGTTTATTTTTACACCAAATGATTGAATTTATAACAAAAAAATTAATTTTTTACAAAAGAAAATAAGAATTTTCAGTAATTCATATATTCTAAGCTTTTTTTAACTAAATAGTTTAATTTTAATTACAGAGAATGAATTTTTTATGAAAAATCTAATTTACAAATAATTAGTTATATTTCCGACACATTAGTTAAAATTTTCAGTTGAAAAAATAATTTTTAACCAAAACAGAAAAATGAATTTTCAACCTGAATTTTTGAAATTAAAAAAAGTTTATTTACAGCCAATAAATTAAATTTTCTAACAAATAATTCAACTTTCTCATGCAAAAAAAAAATTATTTTTCGCAAAAAAAAATTTGAACTAAAATTATTATTATTCAACCGAAAAATTGAACTTTCAAGAAAAACAGTTGGATTTAATCAACAAAGACGAATTTAAAACTAAATACTTGAATTCTTAACAGAAACAGATTAATGTTTAACAAAAAATGGATTTTATAGAAACAAAAAATACAAAAAACGAATTTTCAACTAAATATATACATTTTTAAACAAAAAGTTAAATTTATAAACTTTAAAAAAATTAATTTCTAACCAAGAATGGAATAAGTAAATCTTCATTAAGAAAAATTAATAAAAAATCTTTTTAAACGAATTTTCTACAATACAGTTGGATTTTCTACCAATTTGTAAAATTTCCTAAACAAAAAGATGAATTTTCTATACATATAAGTTGAAATTTCAATCCGTAAATATCAAATTTCAACAAAAAAAAATCATTTTCAAACAAAAGATTAATTGTCTACTAAAATTATGAATTTTTAAAAACAAAAATTAATTTTTAAGAAAGTTGTTTCAACTTTCAAACAAGAAGTTAAATATTCAATTTAGGAAAACCATAAATATAAAAAAAGGTAGAATTTAACAAAAAAATACTAGTTTTAAAGAAAGTGTTGGAATCCTCAACTGAAAAAGATTTATTTTTAACTAAAAAAATCATGTACAAAAAAAAATTGAACAAAATATATAAATTTGTAACCAAATAGTTACATTTTCAATCAAGAAGATTAATTTTATAAAAAAATTAATTTTCAATAAAATAGTTGTATTTTCAGTCTAAAAAGGATCATTTATTAAAAGTTATTTTAAATCTACAGGGAATTTTGAAATTTAAATTTGGCGGCCATACTTCTGCTATTTTTAAAAGAGGAATTTTGGAAATTGTCAGATACTATAAATTATTATTATTATTATTATTATAAAAATATAATTTATCATAAAAAATTATTTAAATTATATAATAGGATTTCTATCATAGAATCAATGAATTCAGATTTGTTCAAAATTCTCCCTTATTTTTTATCAATTAGCCTCCTGTTTCTCAGGAATCGAAAATGACATTCATGAATTCATTTTGCAATTTTATATACAAAATTGGAAAAATTGGTTTTGAAATAATTTTTTTTTCTGCAGTCAAAGATGTCTCAATCTGGCGATGGCCTCCACACTCCAGGGTATCTTGCTTGGAGGAAACTTCAACTTAGCAGAGCAAAACTCAAGGCTTCGAGTAAAACATCCGCCCTTCTCTCTGGTTTTGCCATGGTAATATTTTTATTAGTTAATATTTTTATTAATTATCATTCTTTCTATTTGCTTATCTATTTTAATCTCGTTTTCGAATCCAAAAACTTTTTTTATGGATTTAAAAATATTTCAAAATAATTCAAAAGAACTCGAAAGAATTGAAAAGAGCTTAAAAGAATTCACCAGAATTAGAAAAATCAAAATTATTCGAATGCAGTTAAAAGAATTCTTCCGAGGACTTCAATGTAATTCGAAAAATTACAAAGATTTAAAAAGATTTTAAATCATTTTAAAAAATTGAAAATAATTTAAAAGATTGGAAAATAATTCAGAAGAATTAAAAAAAATCAAATCAAAACAAATCGAATGCACTCAAATGAATTCTTCTTAAGACTTCAGTTTAATTTAAAAAATTCAAAAGAATAAGAAAGAATTAAAAATAATTTAAAATAATTCGAATGCATTCAAAAAAATTATTTTAAAGACATCCATATCATTTAAAAAATCAACATTTAAAAAATAATTTGAAGTAATTCAAATGAATTCAAAAGAATCTTTTGAAGACTGCAATACAAGTTAAAAAACTCAAAAGAGGAGAAAATAATTGAAAATGATTCAAAAGAGTTCAAAATAATTGAAACTTTAAAAGAATTCAGAAGAATAAAAAAAATGTTTTAAAATAAGTCGAATGCATTCAAAGGAATTCTTCTAATAACTGAATGTAATTAAAAAATCAAAAGTTTAAAAAATAATTGAAAGTATTTAAAAAGAATTCAGAAGAATTAAAAAAAAATAATAATGAAGAATAATTTGAATGCGGTCAAAATAACTATTCTGAAGTCTTCAATTTAATTTTTAAAAATTCAAAAGATTAAAAAAGCATTGAAAATAATTTAAAAGAGTTCAGAAGAATTAATCAATGATTCGAATAAATTCAAAAGACTTCATTCAAAAGCTTTAATATATTTGTAAAAATTCAAAAGACTAAAAAATAATTCACAATAACTTAAATGAATTTAAAAGAATAAAAAAATAATTAAAAATAATATGAATGCATTCAAAAGAATTTTTTTAAAGACTTCAATATAATTTAAAATTTTGTTTTAATTATAAGAGAATTGAAAAAAACTTGAAAATAACTCAAAATAATTGAAAATAGTTTACAAGAATTTAGAAGAATTCAAATAATTAAAATAAATCGAATGCATTCAAAAGACTAAATATAATTGACAACTCAAAAGTTTAAAAAATAATTGAAAATATTTGAAAAGAAATCAGAAGAATAAAAAAATTTAAATAATTAAGAATAATTCGAATGAATTCACAAAAAATTTTTTAAAGGCTTCAATATAATTTGAAAAATTCAAAAGACTATAAAAGAATTGACAATAACTTAAATGAATTCAAAAGAATTGAAATGATTTAAAAACAATTTGGAAGAATAACTTTTTTTTTAATTCAAAATAATGTGAATGCTTTTATAAAAATGCATTTAAAGACTTCGATATAATTTAAAATGATCAAAAAGTTAAAACAGAATTCAAAATAATTAAAAATAATTCAGAAGAATTAAAAAAACAAAGCAAAATAATTTAAAATAATTCAAAATAGTTTACAAGAATTTAGAAGAAATAAAATAATTTAAAATACATCGAATTTATTCAATAGAATTCCTTTAAAGACTAAATATAATTGAAAAATCAAAAGTTTAAAAAAGAATTGGAAATATTTTAAAAGAATTCAGAAGAATTAAAAAATAATAATTCGAATGAATTCAGAAGAATTATTTTGAAGACTTAAATATAATTTAAAATATTCAAACGATGAGAAAAGAATTGACAATAGTTTAAAATAATTTAAAATAATCCGATTGCATTAAAAAAAATCTTCTGAAGACTTCGATATAATTAAAAAAAATTCAAAAAGTTCAAAAAGAATAAAAAATAATTGATAAATTCAGAAGCATAAAAAAAACAAAATAATTCAAAATGACTCTTTTAAAGACTTCATTATAATTTGGAAAATTCAAAAAGTTAAAAAATAATCTACAATAATTTAAAAGAATTAAAAAGAATTGAAAAGATTTAAAAAAATTAGAAGAATGAAAAAACAAAGCAAAATAATTCAAAAGAATTCAAATAGATTCAAAAGAATTATTTTAAAGACTTTAATATAATTTTAAAGATTGAAAAGAATATAAAAGAATTGAAAAGTGTTTAAAATAATGAAAAGGAATTAAAAATAATTAAAAATAATTCCAACAATTTGACAGAATTAAAGGTGAATTTAATTATTTAATTAATCTGATTGGTCAAGAACCTAGATGCAAATCCTTTGTGAAACTATAAAAAAATAATTTCAAAAACTTCAAAAGAATTGAAAATAATTTAAAATGATGCAAAATAAATACAAAAAATACGATATAATAAAAAATAATTCTTCTGATAAGATCAGAATAATCTAAAATAATTCTAAATAATTCAATACAAATCAAAAAGAATTTAAAAGAATTTGAGAGAAGTCAAGAGATTTGGAAACAATTAAAAATAATTAAAAGTTACTTTAAAGACTTCTAAATAATCCAAAAGAATTAAAGAGCATTGAAAGGAAATCTTTATTCAAAATAATTCTGAAAAAATCTTAAAAATTAAAAATATTTCAAAATAATTTCAGCCGTTCAAAGAATTAAAAATAATTCAAAATGATCAAAAATAATTCTAAATAAGTTACCAGAGTGAAAATTTTTGAAAAAGAATTCCTTTAAATACGTCAAAAGAATCCAAAGGTACTATAAACAATTGCAAATATTTATAAGTAATTAAAAATATTTTGTGACCAATTCGCAAGAATTTAAAATAATGAAATTCGATCTAATTCAAAATAATTCAAAATAATTCAAAATAATTTAAAATAATTACAAAAATCCTAAAGGACTCCAAATAATTCAAAAGAATTAAAAAGGACGGGAAATCATTCAAAAGACCTCCAACAATTTACAGAATACGAAAGTATAATGAATAAGAAAAATAATTTAAAATCTAAATAATGCAAAAGAATTCAAACGAATTTTTGTAAAAACTTTAAATCGATTTTAAATAAATCGAAATAGTTTTCAAAAGCTAGAAAGAATTCAAAAGAATTCTTATAAAGAGTTCAAAACAATTCAAAATATTTTAAAAATAATACGAAGAATTAAAAAAAAATTTTTTTAATTCTAAATAATTCTAAATAATATAAAAGAATTCAAAAGCATTGTTTTAAAGTCTTCTTCTAAAAACTATGAAAGAATTTAAAATATTAAAATAATTCAAAATGATTGTAAGAAATTCAAAAATGTTTAAAATTGAAAAGAATTGATTGTATATTTAAAAGAATTCCATATAATATTTAAAATTTCGCATTTGAAAGAATTAAAAATTATTTAAAAAGAATTCAAACGAATTTCTGCAAAAACTTTAAAACAATTCTAAATAAATCGAAATAATTTTAAAAAATTCAATAGAGTTCAAAAGCTTTTTTAAAATTATTATTTTCAATAATTCGAAAGAATTCTTTGAATAATTCAAAAGAAATCAAACGATTATATGTAAAGGGTTCAAAAAAGTTCTAAATCATTAAAAATTTTTAAAGAATTTAAAAGAATTCACAACCATTATTCTAAAGGGAATAAAATCATTATTTTAAATTAATTTTTTTTAGATACTTTGAAAGAATATAAAATAATTTTAAATGATTTAAAAAATTTCAAATAATTTAAAAGAATGCACGTTAAAAAAAAATTCTTCTACAGATATTGAAAGATTTTAAAATTATAAAATTCTACATTATTCACAATAATTCAATATAATTTTGAAAAAATCGAAAGAATTCCAAAGAATTCTTGTATATAATTCCAAAGAATTTAAACGTATTTTTTGAATTTTTTTTAAACGATGCGAAATTCGAAATAATTTTAAAAAATTTAAAAGATTTCAAAAGTGTTTTGGAAAAGACGTCTTCTAACTAATTCGAAAAATTCAAAAGAATTGATGGTGGACTCAAAAGAATCCGATTGAATATAAAAGATTTTAAAATATTATAATTCAAAATAATTAAAAATAATTTTAAAAAATCGAAAAAATCCAAAGGATATCGTTTAAATAATTCCAAAGAATTCAAACGTATTTTTAGAAAATGTTTCCAACAATTATAAATAATTCAAAATAACTGTAAAAAATTTTTAAGAATTCAAAAGAATTTTTTTAAACACTAGTTTCAAATAATTCGAAAAATTTAGAAAAATTAATTGTGTATTTAAAAGAATTTCATAGAATAGAAAAGCAGTTAAAACAATTAAAAATTATTCACAAAAATTCTTCTAAATAATTCAAAGAAATTTAAATGTATTTTTGTAAAAATTCAACAGAATAAAAAAATGTCCCGAAAGAATTCTTCTAATTAATCAAAAAGAATTTGTCTGTGTAATTAAAAAAAAATTAAACGAATGTTTGTAAAGACTTCAAAAGAATTCAAAATAATTTAAAAAATTCAAATAATTCGAAAGTATTCAAAATCATTATTTTAAATAATTTTTCTATTTTTTGAAAGAATTTCTTTGAAAGAATTAAAAATAATCTCGGAAATAATAAAATTCAAAATAATAAATAATTCGAAAGAATTGAAAAGAATTCAAACTTATTTTTATAAAAACGTAAAAACAATTCGAAATAATTTTCAAAAATTTAAAAGAGTTTAATAGAATTTTTTAAAAGGATTTTTAAAAAGAATTCGAAAGAATTAAAAAAAATTGAAGGTGTAATTTTAAACAATTTTATAAATAGAAAATCATTTAAAGTAATTTAAAATTGCTTATAAAAATTCTTCTGAATATTAAAAAATTGAAATAATGAAAAATAATGATAAATAATTCAAAATAATTTTCAAAAAATCGGAAGATTCAAAAGAATTCTTCTGAATAATTTAAAAAAATTGTAATTAGTTTGAAATAATTTTAAAAAAATTTAAAAGATTTTGAAAGCATGTTTTAAAAGAGTTCTTCTAAATAATTAGAAAAAATTCAAAAGAATTCCATATAATAGAAAAGCATTTAATATATTAAAAATTATTAAAAAGAATTCTTCTAAATTATGTAAAATAATTCGAATATATATTTTTTTCAATTCAAAATAATTTAAGGTAGATTTAAAAGAATTTGGTAGAATAGAATATCATTTTAAACATTTAAGAATTATTCAAAAGAATTCGAAATAATTAAAAAATGAAATATTTAAAAGGAATTCAAAACAATTATTTTGAATAATTTAAAAGAATTCAGCTTAAACAAAAGATTCTTCTAAATAATTCGAAATAATAAAATAATTTCTATTCCATGGAATAGAAAAGCATTTGAAACAATTAGAGAATTCTTACAAATAATTCAAAAGAATTCAAATGTATTTTTGTAAAACTTGAACAGAATTCAAAAGTATTTTTTAATAATAACTCTTCTAAATAATTTAAAAGAATTCAATTGTTTTTTTTTCTAATTCAACAGAATTCCAAAGAATTTTTTAAAAGAATTCTCCTAGATAATTCGAAAGAATTCAGAAAAATCGAAGTTTAAGAATTTAATAGAATAAAAAAGAATTTAGGGCAATTCTAAATTATTCCAAATAATTCAAAAGAATTAAAAAAATTGAAGGAGTCTTTGAAATAATTTAATAAAATAGAAGAGAATTTTAAAAAATTCAAAATTATTTTTTAAATTCAATTATTTCTGAATAATTCAAAAGAATTTAAATGTACTTTTGTAAAAATTCAAAAGATTTCAAAATCATTTCCTCAAAGAATTCTTCTAAAGACTTTAAAAGAATTTCAAATATTAAAATTCTACATAATTTAAAATAATTCAAAATCATTGTAAAAAATTCAAAAGAATTCAAATGAATTATTCAAAAGAATTATTTTAAAGAATATAAAATCATTGTGTAAAATAATTCTTTTAGACACTTCGAAAGAATATAAAATAATTCAAAGTGATTAAAAATATTTAAAAATAATTAGAAAAATTCAAAAAAATTCAAAAGTTCAAAAGCATTTCTTAAAATAATTATCCTAGATTATTAATTTGAAAGAATTCAGAAAAATCGAAGTTAAAGAATTTAATAGAATAGAAAATCATGAAAAGCAATTCAAAAGTATTCAAACTAATTCAAATGTATTTTTGTTAAAATTCAAAGAACTCAAAATTATTTCTGAAAAGAATTCTTCTGAATAATTTAAAGAATTCAAAAGAATTGAAGGTGTCTTAAATCGAAAGAATTCAAAAGAATTGAGAGTGCATTTGAAAAAATTCCCTTGAATAGAAAAACAATTTAAAAAAGTTAAAATTATTCAAAAGAATTCTTGTAAATAATTTTCCAGAATTCAAAAAAATTGAGGGTGTATTTTAAAGAATTTAATAGAATATCAAAAGCATTTAAAGTAATTATAAATTATTCAAAACAATTCGTCTCAGTAATAATTTACAAAAATTCAAAAGAATTCAAAATCACTTCCTAAAAGAATTCTTCTAAATCATTCTTTTGAATGATTTGAATGAATTCAAATGAATTGAAGGCGTATTTTAAAGAATTTGAGAGAATAGAAAAGCATTTAAATCAATTCAAAATAATTTTAAAAATTCGAAATATTTCTAAATAATTTTAAAAAATTCAAAAGCTTTATTTTAAAGTCTTCAACTTAATACTATTAAAGAACTAAAAATATTAAAATAATTTAGAATCATTGGAAAAATTCAAAGAATTCTAATAAGTATTAAAAAGAATTCTATTAGATAATTCAAAACAAGTTAAAAGAATTTTTGCAAAGATTTGTTCGAAATAATTTTTGAAAATTCAAAAGAGTTCAAAAGCATTTCTTAAAATAATTCTTCTAAATAAGCCGGAATAATTCAAAAAAATTGAAGGTGTATTTTAAGGAATTTTATATAAAAGATAAAAATTTAAAAGAGCTCAAAATTTTTCAAAAGAATTCTTCTAAATATTTCAAAAACATTCAAAAGAATTTAAACGCATTTACTCCAAGAATTCTTCTAAAGTCTTTTAAAAAATTGAAAATATTAAAGTTCTACATAATTCAAAAGAATTTAAAAGAATTAAAACGAATTTTTGTTAAGACTTTAAAATAGTTTGAAATAATTTTTAGAAATTCAAAGGAGTTCGAAAGCAGTTTTTAAAAGAGTTCTTCTCAATAATGCGGATTAATTTAAAAGAATTGGTGGTGTATTTGAAATAATTTCATCGAATTGAAAAGCATTTAAAACAATTCAAGATTTCTTCTAAATAATTTTAATGTCTTTTTGTAAAAATTTAAAAGAGTTCAAAAGCACTTCTTAAAATAATTCTCCTAGGTAATTCAAAAGAATCCAGAAAAATCGAAGTTAAAGAATTTAAAGGAATAGAGAAGCTTTTAAAACAATTTAAAATTATTTTTAAAAATTCTTCTAAATAATTCAAAAGAATTAAACAAATAATTTTAAATAATTTAATAGAATAAAAGGGTATTAAAAATAATTCAAAATTATTGGAAAGAAATCTTCTGCATAATATGCAAGAATTCAAAATAATTACAAATAATTCAAAGTAATTTTTTTTTAATCCAAAGAATTCAAAAGAATTGGGAGTGCATTTGAGAGAATTCCATTGAATAGAAAAAAAAATTTTTTAATTTTAAATTATTCAAAAGAATTCTTATAATGAATTCTCAAGAATTCAAAAAAATTGAAGGTGTATTTTAAAGAATTGAATAGAATTTCAAAAGCATTAAAAATAATTATTCAAAACAATTTTTCTCAGTAATAATTGACAAGAGTTCTAATGCATTTTTGTGAAAATTCAAAAGAATTCAAAATCATTTCCTAAAAGAATTCTTCTAAATCATTCGAAAGAGTTTTTAAAAAATGAAGGTTTATTCTGAAGAATTTTATAGGATAGAAAAGCATTTAAAAGAATTTAATTTTATCAAAAAGAATTCTTCTGAATATTAAAAAAATTGAAATAATAAAAAATAATTCTAAATAATTCAAACTTTTTTGTAATAACATTAAAAATATTTAAAATAAATCGAGATAATTTTTTAAAAACTCGAAAGAATTCAAAAGGATATCTTAAGAGAATTCTTCTAAATGATTTGAACAAATTCAAATGAATTGAAGGCTTATTTCAAAGAATTTGAGAGAATAAAAAAGAATTTAAATCAATTCAAAATAATTTTAAGCAACTCTTGTAAATTATCCAAAACATTAAAAAATGTTTCTAAAAAAGTACAAAATTTTTTTAAAAATCTTCTCAAGACTGTCGAAGAATTAAAAATATTTAAATAATTTAAAATCATTGGAAAAATTCAAAGAATTCTGATAAATAATTTGAAAAAATTTAAAAGAATTTTCGTAAAAAAAAATTTCAAAACTTCAAAATAGTTTAAAAACATTTTTGAATAAAGTTCTTTTACATAATTTACAAAATTCAGCAGAATTGATGATGCATTTAAAAGAATTACGTAGAATAAAAAAACATTTTAAAAAATTACAAAATTATTTAAAAGAATATTAAAAGACATTTTGTATTTTAAAGAATTTTATATACTAGAAAACATTTAAAAGAACTCGAAATTATTTAAAAGTATTCTTCTAAATAATTCAAAAAGTTCAAAAGAATTCAACATCATTTTTAAAAAGAAATCTTCTTAATAATGCGGATTAATTTAAAAGCATTGGTGGTATATTTTAAATATTTTAATAGAATAGAAAAGTATTTTAAGAAATAGAAGATTTCTTCTTCTGAATCATTCAAAAGTTTTTTTGTGAAAATTTAAAAGAATTCAAAAGCACTTCTTCAAAGAATTTTTCTAAATAATAAGAAAGAATTAAAAAAATTAAAGGTATATTTTAAATAATTTAATAGAATAGAAGCGCATTTAAAATAATTCAAAATTATTCGAAAGAAATCTTCTGAATAATATGCAACAATTCGAAATAATTTAAAAGAATTGAGGTTTAAAAAAAAGAATTCTTCTGAAGACTGACAGAATTTAAAATAATGAAATTCTACATAAGTAACAACAATTTAAAGTATTTAAAAAAATGAAAATAATTCAAAAGAATTGGGATTGTAAATGGAATAGAATTGTACAAGAATTCAAATGCATTTTTGTGGAAATTCCAAAGAATTCAAAAACGTTTCCTAACATAATTCTTCTAAATGATTCGAAAGAATTTAAACAAAAATTGAAGGTGTTTTTAAAAGAATTTTATAGAACAGAGAAGCATTTTAAACAATTCAAAATTATTCAAAAAATTCTTCTAAATATTGAGAAAATTGAAATAATTATAAATAATTGAAAAGAATTCAAACTTTTTTGTACCAACTTTAAAAATATTAAAAATAAACCGAAATAATTTTTAAATACTCGAAAGAATTCAAAAGTATATCTTAAAACAATTCTTCTAAATGATTCGAACAAATTCAAATGGATTGAAGGCGTATTCCAAAGAATTTGAGAGAATAGAAAAGCATTTAAAACAATTACAAATTATTTAAAAGAATTTAAAAAAATATTTTTAAAGAATTCAAACAAATTTTTGTAAAAACTTTAAAACAATTCTAAATAAACCGAAATAAATTTTAAAAATTCAATAAAGTTTAAAAGCATTTCTCATGAGAATTCTTCTATATTTTTTAATATAATTCTTTTAAATAATTTAAAATAAATCAAAGGATTGTTTGGAAAGACTGCGAAATAATTCGAAATAATTTAAGAATACAAAATAATTCTAAATAATTTAAAAGAATTTAAAACCAAAGTTCTAAAGAATCTAAAAACATTAGTGAAAATAATTTTTTTAGACACTTCGAAAGAATATAGAGGAATTCAAATAGATTTGAAATAATTCCAAATAAATTAAAATAACTCAAATGTATTTTTGGCAATTTTTTAAACAATTCTAAATAATTCGAAATAATTTTTAAAAATTCAATAGAGTTCAAAAGTATTTTTAAAACGATGTTTTCTACATAATCAAGTTAAAACAAAATTGTTCTAAAGATTTTGAAAGAATCTAGAATAATAAAAATATATACAGTTGAAATAATTAAAAGTAATTGAAAAAAATTTAAAGAATTTTTCTGAATAATTCAAGAGAAATCAAGCGTATTTTTGTAGAAACTTTAACAAATTCTATATAATCAAAAATAATTCATATAATTCAAAAGAGTTCAAAAGAATTTCTTAAAAGAATTCTTCTAAAAAAGTCGAAAGAATTAAAAAGAATTTATGGTGTATTTTAGAGAATTTCATAGAAAATAAAAAAAAAATTAATTAAAATACTTCTAAATTATTCAAAACAATTCTTTTAAATAATTCAAAAAAATTTTAATTTATTTTTGCAAAAATTCAAAAGACTTTTAATGCATCATTTAAAAAAATTACAATAAATAATTCAGAAGAATTCAAACAAATTTTTGTTGAGACTTCAAAATAATAATCGAAATAATTTTAAAAAGTTCAAAATCATTACAAATAATTTTTAATAATTAAAAAAAAAGAAATCTTTTAAAAACTTTAAAAGAATGACAAATAACCAAATTATACATAATTCAAAATATTTACAAAATATATAGAAAGAATGCAAAAAATTCAGAATTCTAAATACCAAAAGAATTCAAAACAATTATTCCAATTAATTTAAAAGAATTCGCGTTAAAAAATATTTCAAAAAATGGAAAGAATTCCTCTCATCTACCAATCGTTTTCGAAATTCGACGCAAAGAAGAAAATAAATAATAAAATAGAAAAGAAAAGAAAATCATTCGAATGAGGGAAAAAAACATTTGAATGATTGAAGGTCGCCATGGTTGAAGTGCAGCTGAACTCGGACACGCAAGTCCCCGAGGAAATGTTGATCGCGTTCGCAGTCTGCACAACTCTCCTCGTGGCCGTCCACATGCTCGCCCTGATGATTTCCACCTGCATCCTCCCAAACATCGAAGCCGTCTGCAATCTGCACAGCATCAGCCTCGTCCACGAGTCGCCCCATGAGCGTCTCCACTGGTACATCGAGGTCGCTTGGGCATTCTCCACCCTCCTCGGCCTTCTCCTTTTCCTCCTCGAAATCGCGATCCTCTGCTGGGTCAAATTCTACGACTTCTCCCAGATCGCGGCCTGGTCAGCCTGCATAGTCCTCATTCCAGTTCTTATTATTTTCCTCGCGTTCGCGATCCACTTCTATCGGAGCCTCGTCACGCACAAGTACGAGGTCACCGTTTCCGGGATCCGGGAACTCGAATTGCTCAAGGAGCAGATTGAATCCTCGGACGCGGAAGGCGGCAGGAACAATGGAATGAATATTTTGCAGGGCAACACTCACATTGTTTGATGAAAAGTTTCGATTTGAAATACTTTTTTGTTTTGTTCAGACTGTGCTTGGAAGAGGTGGATGTTTATAAATGTATAAGAAATTGAGGGCAGGCTGGTCCAAAAAGGCGTATAGATTTTGTGCTTAACTGAATTATTGAAATTATGAAAACATGGCTCAGTTTAGTAAAAAAGAAAGGGTCGCATCTCCCCGCGGCGACAGCGTACCCCGCCGCTATAGACTACCGCGGAGCGATAAAGGTACTCCGCTGCGATAAACTTCTGTCTTGGTAGAGCACCCCGCTGCGATTGGCAACCTGAAGCGATAAACTTACGCCGCCATAGGGTACACCGCCGCAATACACTACCCGAAGCGACAAAGGTACCCCGCCGCGATAGACTTCCGCTGCGAGTGACTACCCCGTAGCGATAAAGGTACTCCGCTGCGATAGAGTAACACCAAAGTGATAAAGGTATTCCGCCGCGACAATTATCTCTTACTGTTTTTATTTTTTCTTTTTTTTTTATAAAAAAAAGCGACTCTTCGATTTGCTCAGTCTTTATCGAGCGCCTTGAATCTCTGTAAATAAGATACTTATAAATACAAATGTAAATCATAAACATTCCTTAGAGAGCGCATAGGGACTTAAATATTCTAGAATAGAATCTGAATCTCTTAAATTTCAACGTTTTCAAATTTCAGAGTGATTTCTCTTCTCATTGGAAATAATTTTCATCTTTTTTTGATAGGTTTGAGAAATTAATTTGAAATTACTCAGAAATTTAGAAGCGTTTGAAGAACTTATACCTAAAAAGGCTGATTTTTACTTCAAATGTCAGGAATATATATTTTAATTAGAGTTTTAATACAAAATTAATTTTTAATCGAATAAAATTGAAATGAAGACAAAAGTGCAATTAACGATTGACTGCTACGTAAAGAAATATTTGTAATATACGATTTTTATCTTAAACAAACTGTAGCAGTATTATAAAACATGACATTTATACTTAGTAATATGTAAGTACATCGATTCAATCAATGAAATAAAAAGGGAACTTGAAAGTATTTTTTGGAGGATTTTCTTTATACTTTTTTCCCGAATATAGTTAAGGATTTGAGTTCTTCTGTCCTCGATAATTTTCTGAACATATTTCAATTCCTTCTACAGGTATGAAAATTTGGTGTGCATTTAAATGTCGAATTTTTTCTAATAATTTTAAATCTTTTTATTTGGAATTAAATGTATACAGGAACGGGGTACAGTCATTTAAATTACTTCTTAATTAAGTTATTTTCAGATTATTTTTAGTACCTTTTTAAAACTGCAACCATCATTTTAGTTATTTTTTTTCTAAAAAATTAAAATAGAAAAGCCATTGAGTAATTTTTAATGCCTTTCAATTAAATTTTTTTTAATGATTTTGAATTTCTTTAAATTCTTTATAAAACTTTTAACTCTTTTTAATTATTTAAATTCTTGATAAACATTTTAACTCTCTTGAATTCCTTTCAATTATTTTCAAATAGTTTTAATTCTTTTGTATTTATTTCAACTTGTTTAAATTCCTTTCAGCTTTTTAAAAAATCCTTTTAATTCTTTTCAAGTCCTTCCAATTCCTTTGAATTTCTTTAAATTCTGTTAAATTCCTTTCTATTTTTAAGACCTTTTAATTCTTTTGAATTTCTTAAAAATCTTTTTAAATCCTTTCAACTTTTTTAAATACTTTAAATGTTTTCAAATCCTTTCAATTCGTTTGCATTCTTTTAAATTCCTGTCTATTTTGAAATTTCTTTTAATTCTTCTTAAATTCTTTTAATTTTTTTGAATTCCTTTAAATTTTTTATAAACTTGTCAACTCTTTTTATTTCTTTTTAAATCCTTTCAAATATTTTGAATTTCTTTCCACTCTTTTTAAATTCTTTTCAATTCCTTAAGATTGTTCTGAATGTTTTTTTCTTATTTTTAATTATTTAAAAAATTCTTTCAATTATTTTTAACTCCTTTTCAATTATTTTCAACTCCTTTAAACTTTTTAAAAATACTTTAAACTTTTTTAATCCGTTCAATTCTTTTGAATTTCATTGAATTCTTTAAAATTCCTTCCTATTTTGTAATCCTCTGAATTTCCTTAAATTCTTTTAAATTCCTTTTTATTTTTAAAACCTTTCAATTCTTTTGAATTGATTTGAATTCTTTTGAATTCCTTAAAATTGTTCCAAATGTTTTTAAAAAATTATTTTTAAAAAAATCTTATAATACCTTTTTAACCCCTTTTCAATTATTTTTAATTTCTTTCAACGTTTTAAAAAATCCTATAAATTTGTTTTCAAATCCTTTCAGTTCTTTTGAACTTCTTCAAATTCTTTTAAATTTCTATCTATTTTTAAATCCTTTCAAGTCTTTTAAATTTCTTTCAATTCTTTTGAACTCCTTTACATTCTTCATTAACCTTTGAACTCTTTTCAATTCCTTTCAATTATTTTTAAATACTTTAATTGTTTTCAATTTGTTTCTATTTTTAAATGCTTTCAATTATTTCAAATTTCTTTTAATTATTTTTAAATACTTTCAAGGCTTCCGTTTCCAGTACCGATAGAGGATACACGGTGTTTTTCGAGTGCGATCATTTTTTGGCTCAGGAAAAATGAAAAGTTGAGTGAGTACAGTGAGGGTGTGGTGAGTAAGGGTACTGGGGTGAAAATGCAAGTGTGAATGAAGGGAGTGATAGAAAGTGAAAATTGAAACGGAAAATACAAAATTGACGAAAGTTGATTTTGAGGTTAGGTTCGCTTCGGTAATATACTGGGTTTCTTGGCAGTATGTAGGAGTTCTAAGGGTAAGAAGGAAGAAGGAGTTAAATAAACACTAATTGTCGACAAAAATCAGTGTAAGAGGACGAGTTTTTGGAAAACGTTTTTCAAATTCTTGGGAGGATAGAAAGTGACTGAAGAGGGGGGAGGTGAGGCTAAAGTTCAGTTAACAGGGTAGAGTCATGTCGGTTGTGCGCAGACCACAACGTGATTTCGGAAGGAGGCAGAGCGCGTTAAGTGAGAAGAGTGAAACAAATAGGGATAGCGATAGCAAAGAGAGAGATGGTAGCGCCGTAGGTGTGGCAAGGCAGTGAGGGAAGTGCAGATGAAACGTTCACTACGCCTTTGCATCCCATACCAACGACAGAATCGAACGAGGAAGGGGGCATATGCGCGGGAGGCCCACTAATTTGAAAAGGCTTGGATCGAAATAAGGAAACTCGGGGTCGCGGGATTTGTTGCACAAGTGGCAACAGTCGGCGAGCGCGATTAGCAGCGAGAGCTGCTAATGAAAGGAAAAGAGACCAGGTGAGCGAAGAGATGGAGAGGGGCAATGATTAAAAAAAAGTTAAGAGAAAAAAAGAACACCGGAGAGAAATAGGGATAAGGGGGATATGTTCGTAAAGTTAAAAGCCATTAGAAAAGGATTTAAAGAGGAGACTTGCAGAAGATTGAATGATGCATGGGGAAGACTAACTGATATGAAGAAACAAGAGGAAAAGGTAAAAGACGAGGTATGAAAGGTGAGACAAAATTGGGAAGAATGGGATCAATTATGGAAAGGAGAGAAAGAAAAGGTGTGGAATAAATTTGAAAAGTATAGAAAATGGGCAGAGAGAGAGAGAGAGAATGAGGAGGTTAGGTAAAGGGACATGAAACTATTAGAAGAGAAAGTGAGCAAACTAGAACTAAGGAATGAGTCTAAGGTGAAAGAGAAAGGGATTATGGAAGAAGTGAGAGAGTGTGAGGTTGTCAAGCATGAATAGAATGAAAGGTGGCGCTTGAAACTGATTGAGGTTGTAAGAAGAATGGGAGGGGAAGAGAGAGCGAAAAGAAAAAAGAGCATAATAGTGAAGGGTTTAAAAGTGGACAGTGAAAAGGTAGAGGAAGAGATTAGAAAGGTGATGAGAAACATCGGCGCGCAAGTCAGAGTGGAAGGAATAAGAATAACATTGTTTCATATTGAAATAAAAAAATAAGTAAGAAATATTTTTTAGTGTTGAACAAGAAAAAAAATATTTTACGTGAAAAAAATTTTGGTGGCAAATATTGTGTAGAATGCCCCATATATTGAGTGGATCATGGATCTGTGCGATCGGAAGTATCCTAAATTTGGTATTTTTTAAATAATTGTTGCTAATATCATAGTTTTGTGCGACTTATCATGAAGAAAAGATAATTTGAAAAAAAAATGAAATGCTTACTCTGAATGAAACTAACTTGTTTTATTGTACAATTTATATAGTTAAATGAATATGAAAACTCCTTTTGTAAACATTACTTTTTACTGACATAAGAAAACATTCACACAAATTCGCCTTACGACGTCTGAAACTTCAGTAAACATAATTATATGATAAGAAATTCTAAAATCTAGTTCATTGTTTTTGGAATTTTTAAAATATATTTTCCCTAAAGAACAGAGAAATTAAGACAACAGGAAGATATATAAAACATTTGAAGTATTTTTTCAATGGTATACGTATAGATACAATATACAAACAAGTAAATGTTCCAGTAATTGGGACGTGGTCCCAATAATCCTGAAACTTAGTTATAATTTGAATATATAATTTAAACAAAATATGTTAAAATCAAGACTTAATGATTACACTCATTTATTTCTAGCATTGTACAGTGTCAAATGGAATTTCAGTTAATGCAAATCTTATATAAAAAAACAATAAAACTGGTGTCAGGATTTCTAGGAAATCTATCTTGTACACGATTTGAAAAATGTAGAATCCTCTTTACAGAAATAAATTTTTTGAATTGTCCAATGCTTATATACTAAAGCTTGATGAAAAATTATATCAATTTTAAACAAATACAATGGATTAATTATTGGTGGACTTAATATTAATATTACAGATATGTAATAAGAAATGACACATCGCTATTATTGGAATTATTATAGAAAAAAACGGTAAATATTTATCATCCGTTAAGCTAAATGGCTGATGTTCAAAAATACAGGGTTTATCCGGAAAGTAATAGGAGTGAGTCGATTTAAAAAAATTTATTGAGCCATTCGTTACAATTCTTTAAAAACTTTCAAAATAGGCTCCTTCTGCGTCGATGCAGCGCTGCCAGCGCGATTTCCAAGCATTGAAGGCGTCACGGAAGCCATTCTCCGGAATAGCCTTGAGAGCCGCGGTGCATGCTGCTTGGATCCCCTCTGTCGTCTCAAAATGCTTGCCTTTCATCGGCCTTTTTAGGTGAGGAAACAAAAAAAAGTCTGGAGGGGGCATATCTGGGCTGTAGGGCGGCTGCGGAAGCGTTGGGATGCCGGCCTTGGTCAGGTAGCTGTTCACAAGAAAGGCGGTGTGAGCCGGGGCGTTGTCGAGGTGCAACTTCCAGTCGGCTGCGATGTCTTGACGGACCCGATTGACCCTTCGTTTGAGTCTCTTGAGCACTTGCACGTAAAACTTGGCGTTGACGGTTTGTCCAGGAGGAAGAAATTCATGGTGGACGATGCCTTTGATGCCAAAAAACACAATGAGCATCGTTTTCACTTTGGATTTGCTCATTCTTCCCTTTTTTGGGCGAGGAGACGCCGGCGTGTGCCACTAGGAAGATTTCCTCTTTGTCTCGGGATCATACTCAAAGATCCACGACTTGTCACCTGTGATTACGTTATTCAAAAATTGGGGGTCACTTTCACACATGTTCAAATTTTCTTGGCACACTTCCACTCGCCGCAATTTCTGGTCGTCAGTGAGCACTTTTTGGACCATCTTCGCGCACACCTTACGCATGTTCAAATGCTCCGTCACAATGTCATGAACCACAGATTTTGATAAATTTAACATCTGGGCAATTAAACGAATACTCAGTCGACGGTCCGAGTTCAAAACTTTGCGCACACGAGTCACATTGTCGGTGTTTGTCGAAGTCAAAGGTCTTCCAGCACGGCCTTCATCGGCGACCTCTTCCCGGCCCTCCAAAAAGGCCTGATGCCACCGAAACACACTACTTCTTGCTAAAGCAACGTCTGGGTAAGCCTGCTTGATCATATCAAATGTCTCTGTCGCAGATTTACCGATTATCACAGAATTTAATCGCGTACCTCTGCTCTAACGAACGCTGCATTTTCGGCTTATACCACTCACAGAAACACGTCGCGTGAAAATGCCTGTCCTGACTCTCCAAGTGCTCGGAGACAACTGACGAGCCGCTCGTTCGTTAGCTAGGAACGCCCTCTACCAAATCCAGTCGTTGCGCGCACGCTCCGAAGTACAGTCGCGGCGGAAGAAAATCAGTCCTATTACTTTCCGGACAAACCCTGTATTTTCCCTGAGATCCAATTGAACTTAGGAAGTTCACTTCGTTCCTGTACTAAAGATAAAAAATCTGGATTTCAGTTATGATGATATTGTGCGCAAACCCAATGTTTCTACAACTTTATCTTCATTTCATTAATCATATGATAAAGTTCCTGGAATGTTATCCTGAATATCAATCATTTCCACAACTAAATGTGGACGTACAGCAATTAGGGTTTTAAATTCGTCCTGACTTTTTACATCTTGACGGTGTGTTACCAAGTACTTCAAGGCTACTTTCTTTAAATTTGAAATCGAATATGTATCAACAACTTCCAAAGTATTGAGGACATTTTCAACACTCAGATTTCGGTGCATGGCTGCAACACACCTTTTCTTCAGGCTTTGTAAATTGTATTTTTCTGCTGCAGCTAAAATTTCCGGGGCAAACTTCTTTAATTCCGAATCCTCGACTTTATCTATATAAATAAAACTAAGCATCTTTTCAACCACTTCTGGCATCATATCCTTAATTTCAACTAATGAGTTGCATTTTTCAGACACTTCGTTCGTAAACATTACTGCAAAAACTTTGCTACGTGCGGCAAGAACAGCTTTGTGTGCTCCAAATATTTTCTCCTGTACAGTAATTTTAACATCCTGAAAGTTTTGATCATCAACATAAAATTTAGCCATATCTTGAAGAAAATCATTCGATTCAAAAAGCTGAGATGAGATTTTTCCATAGACGTGTTCAGGCATAGTTTGCGTTGAATCAAAAATTCGAACTTTACAAGTAATTATTAAATTTTTTGTTAAACTTTCATTCCAAATCAATTTTTCATAAATGGATTTTACGCCGGGGTCTATAGTTTATGAATCCTTCTAGCACACAAGCACATGGTCTATTTATTATTCCTGATGACTCATTTTCAAGGCAAAGCAGAGTATCCACATACAATTCACTGCTAAATGTTTTTTTTAACTTGATCTCTAGATTTTTATTGCTATCTGCAGTTATTTCCAAAGGTTTAAATTAAAGATACCATTTTTGCGATTCTTCTTCGCCTTCAGGAAATTCAGGAGATTTGAGTAGTTTCACCACTTTACAGACAACATCGTAGTTTTCGATTGTCCACCTGAGGCCGATAGTGCTAAAGTTCAATTTCGTCGAACAGTGTAAGTCATCACTAATGTCAGTCATCTTTACACTTGGAATACTTGCATTAGACATGATACACATGTAAGAAAGCATTTTCATTGAAAACTGTCTTTTTCGAGATAAAATCCAAATTTTCAGGAGCCTGATTATTACTAGCACTTAAGCTGTGGCTATGAAAAAAAATTCCGACCGAAATCGCCACCGTCGCAAGTACCCGATACCAACAGATGGCGCCATCGGCAAGAAAGGGTTCTATTCCATGCAAAGCTACCTAGAGCCGGCAAGAGGGTGAGGTTGGTAATTCAGACTTCTGCTGAGACAACATTGTACCTGCGGTTGGTAAAACAAAGAGGTCGGTCATTTTAAGGTTATGTTTTATACCAAGTCGATAAAACTATATGGTTAGTAATGGATATTCTTGCTATTCAGAATTATATGCTTCTATTCCATGCGAAGTAACCATCAATCGGTCAAACAGTTTATTACTATCCCCCGATAAAACATTAAAGTCAGCAATTTTTATATTTATCATTCTCGCATCGTTTTATGAGGTAGGGAGTCATTTTACCATGGGTCGGGAAAACTGAAAGATCTTTAGCTTTTCTAAAATGTCATTTTACCATTGGTCAGTAAGGTAGGGAGTCATTTTTATCACCAGTCGGTAAAAAAGGGAGGTCGGTAATTGTTATATTATTATGCTACCCCCGACCGGTAAAGTAGGAATGGTATAATTTAGGACCTGCCGTTTTCTGTTCTCCGCCATGACAGCTTACCAATAGAAGCTGAATTGGAGGACTCTGATTGGGGTGCAGATTTTAACTGACTTTCAATGATGAACCTCTGCCTACTCCAGCAACGCGATCTTTATTTGAAAAGTAAAGTAGGGAGTCATTTTACGATCGGTCAGTAAGTTAGGGAGACATCCTACCATCAGTCGTTAAAACAGAAAGCTGCTTAATATTTATATAAGCTTAATATTTATATAATTTTACCACTTGTCGGTAAAACAGGGACCGTTGGTAATTCACATTTCCATCTTTATATTGAGTCTTAGTCGCTATATCTGATATCAGGAGCCTGCCCAATAAAAGAAAACAGATTCAAAAGGATTAAACGTAATTGGAATCTGCAATTCCTTTTGAATCCAGTTTCTCAATCCCCTTTTCTGGATTTGAAAGGAATAAGCTAATACAAAATAAGAATTCCTTTCTATTCGTTAAATAGAACTAAATTTATAGGTTAGAATAAAACTTCGGTGTATTGGAAGGAACTGAACTCCATCTAGTCGGGTAATACTAAGTGTGGAATTTAAGTAGATTTTAATTATAAGGATAAAAATATAGGTTAATAATGATAGTGGTCCCCACTATATGCTGTAAGATGGTTTAAGATTTAATTTGTATTCAGCTTCAGTGCTTGGTGCATTTTTTATGCATGTGGTCAGCAGCACAATTTTTCTCGCTTCTTGTGTACCGAATTGCAACCAGCAGTAAAGTGAATGTTACGATTGTTAGCGACAAAACAATACTTATTATTTTTCAGTTACTCTTTCCGAATTCACGCGACCAGTCGGAATTCGTAATGGAGTGTTGAGTAAAAATGCTACTGAACCAAAAAATATTATTACACATTTAATACTGAGACCGGTTTCCGCAACATCGATTCAAGCACGCAGAAACTGGCTGTTACTACGCATTTACGAATAAAAATACAAAATTAAACTTCGAATTTGAAAGTATTTTTAATAATTTTAATTTAAAATTATTTAATCTTCTCATAGAATTACACTGAGAAAAAAGTAATCTTGAATCAAAAGTGCCGGTGCTTTTGAATTCCGCATTATTAATACAATAATTTAGGTCAAAAATCCAATAAATTTTGCTTTGAGTGAAATTATTTGAGTTTTTAATCAAAAATACAGCACTATAGGTTAAAATGTTGACGATTATATGAAGTTCAAGCATATAAAGTTAATAAAAATAAACGCAAATTCATTTCAAGAAAATGTTGTATTTAAAGTTTCGATTACGATCAAAAGCATACACTGTCAGATCTACAGCATCTGTGGTAGAAACGAAGAAAAATAAATTTTGAGTAATTTGTTCATTCTATTATCAGATCCAAGTATGTATTTCTTTCTAATTTCAAAAATTAAATGTGAAGAGAAATTTTGTTTTATGAAACATAAATGCAAATGTTTAAAAAAATTGCGTAACTGTGTATAAGGCATAGTAAAACTGAACCAAAAGTATTAAACCTCTCCGATCTATAAAACATTTGTTATGATTCATGAGTTTATACAAATCAGTTAAATGAACATATTTTCGAATCTTCCAAAAAATTTTGAACACCATCAAATTAAGCTGGCAATGTATATGAAAAACATTGAAACATATTTCTAGCCGATGTGGTTGGTTTATTAAAATTTGTTTCAAAGTTTGAACTTGGCAATTTGTCAGCGGACGACCGAAAAATTCCGAAAAATAACACTCTGAAAATGATAAAATTGCCGAAATATAAAAATCCCGAATTGAAAAATAACTTCATAATAAAATTCACTAAATTTCATGATATGACCCTGTTTGAAAATTCCAGAAAAACAAAATTCCGACAGAAAATTACCGAATTATAAAAAGGCCGAACCAGAAAATTCCAGAATTTAAAAAATTAAAAAAATTGTTTTGTTGAATATTAATCTTTTGTTTAATGGAATAAACAAATACTTTTATGAGAGAAATTGCTTTAATGTTCAAAACTGTATAAAATAATTTAAAAAATTTTAAATGACAATAATTAAAAACAATGGATTTATGAATGAGCAATTTTGTTAAAGACGTGCAGTCTTTAAATTAATTTCTTTATAAAATTTGTATACAATTATTGTTATTTGAAATTCAAGAAATAATTTTCGTATAGTTTAAACATTGATCAAAACATTTTTTGATACATATATTTAATAATTCTGTTTTTAATAAATAAATGATATTTATTTTTGCGTTTCAAAAATTAATATAGTGGTTTTCAACTGACAAATTTCATATTTTTGTTACAATAAGTGGAAAAAGTGTTGCACTATTTATCATAAAAAGTATGAATATTTGATATTCAGTATATCAAAGTAAACGAGCGATTTCAAGACGACATTAAAATAATAAATTTGAAAGACTAAAAACAATCTTTTCGAACTTTAGTAATACAGGAATACATAGCTGAGTATATCTAGAAATCACTTATATACCTACTAAATTTAAAATAGGATAGCGCTTGTGAGAAAAATGTCACCTTACGCAGGACGGCCCATGCGACTCCTATTGAAAAAATATGAATTAAGACGCCCGCCAACTTCAAATGAAGATTTTAAATGAGAAGTAGAATTAGTTATTTCTTACGAGAATGCCAGAGGGTTTATCAATCTACAGGAAATTTAGTTCAATTTGAAAGTTGGAATATATGGAAGACACTAAAAAAATTAGGAGAAAAATCTATCCAATCACATGAAATATTACAGTTTTAATATCACATGATGACATTGTACTTTATAATAATCTTTCTATCTTTTCTCTTTTCTAATAAATTATGTAAATATTTAAAATAAGTTACATTTAGTCTTGTCTTAAGTTTTAAGTTCAATTTTCAATTTCCCAGATTTTAAATCTTCTATTCAAATTTTTCCATTTTTAAGCATATTTTTTTAATTTCGTTCTCACTACTTTAACAATTAAAAATTAAAAGGGGTTAGAATTGAAAATTTTAGATAACAAGAGTATTTAGTTGATCAACTTTAATTATGAGTAAATTATAAATTTTCCAAGACGACTCTGAAATCGTTAAAAAAATTTAAGCATCCAAATGATTCAATTTCAAATTTTATTCAAATACAGTTTGTCTCAAATAGTTGATTTTCAATCCATAAAATAAAAAATTAATTAATTAGAAGAAAGAAAAATGATTTAATTAGTAGCAATATTTGACTGTGAATATAAAACGAGCAATTATAACACAAATTTTTAAAACTGGATATTTTTAAATAGAAATCCTTGATTTATCAAAATTCCAAAGGGGTAAAAACTTTCAACGTTACTATTTTAATAGTTTTCACATTGAAAATCTTTAATCTTCAAGTGAAATAGTACAATTTTGATGTATAAATTCCAATTCAAAACTTAATAGCCAATGTACAAAAATAATATGGCAATTTAGACAACAAATTTTTGACAAAGTTGTAAATTTTTTATTTATATTTTTAAATAAATTTGCAGAGATCCTAACTTCGCAATTTGATCATTTTGAAATTCACTGTTGGATACCTTGATACGTTTATAATTGATAAAAAAAGTCAATACTCGCCACTTTTGTAGTATTTGAATAATAATCAATCTGGAAAATTCTGTAATATCCAAAATAATTTTTGGGCGATTTGATAAGTTTGGAATTTATAAATAAATTTGCAGAGGGCCTACTTTCCAAATTTGATCAATTTGAAATGTATTTCTGGCTAACTTGAGAAATTTATAATATATAAAGAAAAGTAAATATTTGCTAGTTTTTTAATATTCGAATAATGGTCAATGTAGAAAATTCTGCAATATCCAGAATAATTGTCGGGTGACTTGATGAGCTCGGAGTTTGTGAATAAATTTGCAGAGGACCTAATTTGAATTTGATAGTTTTGAAATTCGTTGCTGGGTATTTTGGTAAAATTTATAATTTATAAACTAGGGCGCGTCACTCTAGGTTCCCGCGCTTCGCGCTCGATAATATATTTGTCTCGCACTTCGCGCTCGATGATGTATTCACGGCGCGCTACGCGCTCGGTCTTTGAATTTACCCCCAAAAATGCTTCGCACTCGATTTTGTCGAAAATGCAAACTTTTTTACATTATGTTCCGCTTTATTATATTAAATGTATATTATATTTATTGCTGCACCTCTGTCTGGGGCTGCTTATTCAGAAATTGCAAAATAAAGTACATATCTTATTTTTAATGATTACTTTAATATTTTTTTCTTATTTTGCAATTAATTTTATTCTTAGTCACCCTGAAAAATTTATATTATTTGAACAAATGTATACTATTGCCAATCACAATATGCATAAGTATTGGAAGGAAAAGTATTTTCATTGTATTTTTTTTGTCATTAAAAAAATGCACATTCTAATAAAATAAAAATTATTATTTAACATTGTGAGGCAACTTGAGTTATTTTTCCACAAATTTAATGTGTTTTTATTCAATGCAGATATAATTTAGGCGTAAAATGTTTTGAATTAAAATGTTATTGTATATTGTGTCCTTTTTCCAAAAAGTATTTTTTTTTATTTTAATTTTTTTTTTTATAACCTGAGTTTATAACAATCTTTTAGATGTTTTTTTTGTTAAAAAACTATTGTCTTTTAATTATTTTCGCGGGTTGTGTCCTTTTCACTAGAATTTAATTTTTCATTTTATTTTTTACTCTTGAAAGAAAATCTATTCGCCCTATCTAAAAATGATTAATAACTAATTTGTAGATATTTTGGGTGAACAACTTTTATTTGTTAATTTTAGTTTGTTTCTTGTATCTTTTTTCAAAAAAATTGATTTTTTTTAGTTTGAATGTTATTTTTTACGATTAAAGTAAAAAGTACGTGTCTTGTCAAAAATTATTAATGAAAAATTAAATGAGTTTTCGGTATTTTTTGGAAAAGTAACTTTTGTCTACTTATTTTTTTATAGCTTTTTTATTTTTATTGTTTTTACGAATAAAACAAAAACTGCGCATCATCTAAAAAAAATAATTATTAAAAAATTTTAATTTAATTTAGTTTAATTTTTAATTCAGTTTTTACGAATAAAATAAAAAAACTACGCTTCCTATCGAAAACTGATTAATAACAAATTTGTAGATGTTTTCAAGGCGCGAAATTACAGTTTATTGATTTATTTTCGTATTTTGCATAGTTTAACCACAAAAGGGATTTTTTGATTTTTCACTATTTTTTGTACGATCAAATTTTAAAATTTTAACTTTTCGACAAAATTAAAAAAGTTGTTATAATCATCTAGAACTTTAAAAAATAAACGTTTTTCTTCTCTTTACTTTTTTTCATATAATGCGTTGTTTCGCTTAAAGTATCCATTTTAATCTGTTTTTTTTTTATTTTGAAAATGCTCTAACTATGATAATTGTCTTTTTACAAGAAAAGTCATGAGAGCATTGTTTGAATTTCTGAATGCTATAAATAACCGTACATAGAATTTTTGAATCTTGAAAATAGACTAAAGACTTTAGACTACAGACAGATAGACACCTTCGCAAAAATCATTTTTTCTGACTCAGGGGGTCTCAGAACGTGGAGATTTAAAGAAAACCGTCAAAGGAAGATTTTACATTAAACCAAACCTTCTCATTAAGATGGAAATGTAAAAAATCGAAGGATTTCAGGAGATGTTTTTCTCTTAGAGAATTTTTGAAAATATTTCAAATTAATGTTAATATTGAAATGATTTTTAATAATTTTAAAAAATATACATTTTTTCAGGTTTGGAACCAAAAATTAAGAAACCTTTTAAGAATTGTGAAAGGTTTCATAAGAATAACAACAAGTTTTTACGATTCCTATAGGAAAACTAAAAAGCACTTTTTATTTTGACAAGTTAATTTAAGACAAATATTTTAAAAGATATTCAAAATGGTCAAAAAAGGATCTGGGATATTTTAAGGTAATATTAGTAATTTTAAAGGTTTTTAAACAAAATTTAAAGAAAATTTGAATCATTGAAAAAAGTGAACCTTTTTCACGATTTTAAAATATATTTAAGGGTTTTGAAAGATTTCAAGGTGACGAACCTTTTTTGTTTATATTCTTTGGAACATTTCGTATTTTATTTATTTAAAAAAAATTTCATCAATTGTTTTAAAATATTTCAAAAAAGAACAAAAATGTACACAATTATCGATTTGAAGCTACCTATACAGTTGAAGAATATTTTTCAATTGTGTACTTTTCAATTCACAAATTAATTACACAATTAACGCATGAAGAAATACAGAATTATACTATTTCGTATTCAAAATACTAATTTTTCTATTGAAGCTTATTAAAGACTATTATGGAAATGTCAAATTTCAGTATTTTAATATGAATAACTCGAATGGTTGAACATTTTTCCGTGTTTTGATATACAAGTATACCAAACTTTGATTCATTTTTATCATTTATTCAAATGGAAGGTCTATCAGTGTATGGTAGTATTATTTATTGTTATTGAACTAAATATTAACATAAATCAATAGTCAGAAATAAAAAATACTAATAATTATGTAAGAATTTATTAAAAAAAGAATATTATTTATTTTATACAAGTAATTATTGAATAACAAATCACAGTAAATAATTAAGTCAAATCTTAAAATAAGTAGGTAGATTCAGGATCTCGATACAGGGCCGCGCGTTCCAAATTGGCTGGTTATGCCAGTTTCTTCGTGACGTTTTCCTACCGGAGAGTAGTGTGAACGATTCTACTATGTATTTACTACTACTATGATTCTAATATGTATAATTATACGCAAGGTATAACTGAATATTATATATGTCAGGTCATTGTAGTGATGCGTCAACTAAGATCCCCACACTACTGAGAAGTGCGGACCCTTCACGGTGTGTTTTTGAACATTTTTCACCAGGCCCTCGTAAAAAAAAAATCGTGTACACATAGACACATAGACTTTTCTCACTCGCTTTGCTCGTACGAAAAACGTCTCATTCGCTAAAATTCACCTCTCACACAAATATCAAACAGTATTTTATACCATGAAAGGCGAAAAAATCATGTAAAAGTTGAGATTTTGAGGTTATAGAGTGGTATAAACATAGTTTTATAAACGGTTGGAACACGAAATATCTCTTTTTATCAAAAATGAATCGTCGTGAAAGCATTAAATCTATTACGTGTCTAATTATTTTTGACAAACTGTCGATTGATGATAGTTTAATCAAAAAATCAATGCTGCAAAGGAGGAGGAGAGAGGAGAACTTGTAAGTTCAAAAGTGTCGAATGAATGACATCAGTATTTATGATATCGTCCTCAGCGTGACGTCGTAGCTTTAGGGCTAAGGCGTCCGATTTTAAGCGAGCAGTGCGTACGTTCGATTCTCGGTGATTGCGGATATTTTAATAAAGTGCGCTTCTTATTAGTTATAAGTAAAATACTTCTTCCCGGACCAAAGTCAGCAATTAGTTTAGTTTAGAATAACATTTGGAGTTATATAGTTAAGAATTAATGTGAATAAAAATACGAGTAAACCGAGGAGTATGTGTCAAGAGGTTAAAGAAGGTGTAAATTCTTTAGATGTTAATTTCCGGAAAACGAATGTAGTTAACTTTATAATATTTTTAAGCGCGAATAAAAATCAAAAAGTACATTTTTATGGGAAAAAATGCTCCCAGCCTCAAAAATAGTGTTTTGCCTGCATTGTGCTGATAAGATGCCTTTCTTTTATTACTAGAAACTTTTTAAAATATTTGTAAGAATAAAAAAGGTGGGGTTTTCCAGAAAATGTATTTTTTCATGTTTTTAAAATTGGAATAAAATACTAATAAACATTTTTTTTCATATCTGTAATTGTTTTAAAGACAAAGGAAGAAACTTCGATTAAAAACAAATCCTCCTGGCTACAAATGTTATTCAATAAGCATCAAACTTACAAGATATCTTCATTATCAAAGTACAAGTTAAAAAAACTTCGAACAAAATTTAAAGGTGAGTTCAAAAAATCCGATGCTATTTTTAAATATCAAGCCTTTTCTCGAGCCCAATACCAATGCATAATTATTATAAATTGTGATAATATAAATTAATGGAAATGACAGATTTTCAGGGTAGCTAGTGCAAAATAAGAAGAAAATATTGAAGCAGTTAGGAAAAATAAAATTTAAACATTATTTTGTAATATCCCGATAATCAGTCCATCACCGAGATACAGAAATTAATATAATAGAGTTGAACACGAGATACGTAACGAAAATGTGCTCATTAAGGCCGAAGGAGCTTTAAAAAAAGAGAATTTACAATCACTATATTACAGAGTTGTCGATGCTATGATCTTTAATTTTAAAAATGTGTGTCCACAAAAGTGCAGGAAATACCAAGACCGAGCGCGTAGCTTGAGGTAAATACATTATCGAACGCGAAGCGCGAGAAGCAAAGTCGCGGGCTCCGGGCACGCACAAAATTGCGAGGATTCAAGATTATTTCCCAATACTTTTCATTTATATTCTTCTATCTTGAAATTTAATCATAGATCCTCAAATTGATTTCAACTAGCCTTTACTTTTTTCATGATTTAAAAATGTCTCATACTCATTTTTGGATTTTTATACATTGAAAAGATGAAATCCTTGAACAGAAAAAGATACATCAACTAAGTTATTCTTAAATTGATATGAAAGTAAAGGACGCTCGATATGTTGGTTATGCCTTTTACGCCGCCACCTATCCCTGGGGTTATACCACCGAGCTACGAAAATGCTTACAGAATTCACAGTTTTGTAAATAATTAACTCAAATTTCTATACAGTGTGTGTAGGGTGACCATCTAACATAAAATTTATTGTTTTTGTTTAAAGTATAAAAATGGCAAAATACGAACGTTTTACGTGCCTCCTGTGAAAAAAATAAAAATGTGGGTTGCCCCTTTTTGGACGCCAGCCATTCAATTGTAGATGTGACAAATGGGAACTGAATTCAAATTTAAGATTATGTGAAGTAAGTTCTCATATTTTTCAGCAAAACAATGTAATTTAAATATGTTGGGTATGAAGCATATGTTTATCAGTAATTAAATTGCCCGTGAGCATTTTTTAACCCTGGTGACCGAAGGAACCGAAAGGAGCCTCTACAAAGTACCCTTAAAGACCCCCTGAGTCCCCCTTCGGTTCCTTCTTAAAAAAACTAAAAAAAGAGCAAGATCAACTTTTAAATAGTTGAAATTCGGATTCTAAGTTAAACATTCCATTAGAAACTCACGTAGTAATAGAAATAATTTTTTTTGTAGCGTTAAAATTTTTTTTAATGTCAATAACTTCTACTGAAGGTGACTTCCAGTGCATCCATAATAGCTTAAGTAGTATATTGACAGAGAGAAATAGATAGTCACAATGTATTAGAAATATCAGTTGATAGAAACATGGCGCCCCCTACTCGCCCGTATGCCCGTGATGGCCATTTGATATATCTATATATATATATATATATATATATATGATTGAAGTAAAAGTTAAATTTCTCTTGGTTCGTTACACTTAACCTCAAAACCAGCTGGGAAAAGGAAGCTGTTTATACTATTTACACTGGAATTTAGGTATAAATACACGAAATTCTCATTGTTACACGGTAAAAAAAATTGAGCTGTGACAGGGATATTATTCCTTATTATAGCCAAACATTAGGCTGAAAACGAACGAAGGAATTTAGAAAGATCCTTGGATCAGCGAAAATAAATATCCTTGACCATTTTCCATATACCAGGGACATCGTATAGTCAAACCCCTAATAAGTATAGCTATAATAGGGATATTAAGAATAGGTGTATGAAGCAATTGTCGGAAGAGCGCCGGTGCATTATGGGAGCAGC
>NC_046657.1:31780022-31807893 GCF_010883055.1 Belonocnema kinseyi
TCTTCTAACTAAACGTTTTACCTAATTCAAGCGTACACTTTCTTTGAGTTTAATATATTCTCTATTCACTCGTTCGCCTCAAGAATTTTTTTTCCGTGTATTACTCAAGCAAAGTGGGGGAGAGTTAGCTGTCACCTCCAACCACCTTTTCGAAGGTTTTTCGAAAATTTAACCTCTAAAAAATGACACTATATTCAGAAAAGCCGTGATTCTAAAGTATTAACTTTATTTGTTTTTTTTTTTTTGTAGAAGAGATCGGAAATTTCATCTTCGTGAACAAAATCTTAATCACAAGGCTTTATAGTCTCACTATTGAAAATGATGTCAATTTTGCTTTATTTAAAAGCAAAATATCGTCTGACTCTCATATAAAAACCAAAGATAATATAAGTCTAGATGCGGCACGTGTATAGTTCGAGGAACTAATTGTAGACGACGCTCCCGGCGAAAATTGCCCGATCCCCCCATGCCTCTCAACCCGAAAACCACACCTTCCAACTACTTTGCCCCTGCAATCTTCACCCGTCGAACAAGTCCACGAAATAGCCGATACTAAGTCGGCAAATACTAAATACTTAAAAATACAAAATACAAATTTTATATCGAGAATTTTGATTTATTATTTTCAATTAATGAATCAATTATTTGAATAAATTTTTCATCAAGAAAATATGTAGATGCATAAGATTGACTTCTAAATTGAATTGAAATGTAATTGTATCGGAATAAATATTTTTCGCTGACATCTTTGATTGAAAAAATTAGTCATTTTGCAATTAAAATTTACTGTCTATTAAGTTTTAATAGATAAACATATTTAGGTGAAATCTAAAATAATTAATTTTTTAAATAAATATGATCGTACATCGTTCTCGCATGTATAATTAGCGATTTGGAGTTTTTAGATGTAGAGTTAAATGTTATAGGAATACCGCCTCCCTCACGATTATTAATTTAAGTAAACAATAATTCGTAAATTTCTATGCTTGTGTAATTAATTATGAATTAAATAAATTATAATAACCGATAAAATTATATAATAAAATTATTTTTTATTTTATTTTTTATATAATATTTTATAGAAATTTATGTGTATTACTATGTATGTAAATTATGTCCCGATTTTTTAAATTGAGAACCCCATAATTTCAAAATTGAAAAAATGTATTTTTGAATTTTACTCGAGTGGTTGATCAGAATATATAAATATTTTGCCTTACATTTCTCAATTTAAACTGAAACGTCAGAAATTATTGGAAAGTTTCAAAAACATTTATCTCTTAATTGTTAGTTTGTAATAAAATAATCCGTAAATGAACTATTTATTGTCGCGGGCACATTCTCACCGTACGCTGTGCCCATGGCTCGCAAGTTTGAGCGCGCCTGGGGGGCGCGTCTTTTGATTCCCGCAATTCGCGCTCAAATATTTATTCTTTGCATTTAGAATGCTTGAATGAAACTTTATCAAAAACATCTCTTTAGATTTCATTATTTATATGCGTGTTCATATTCTGAATTTTTTGCCTGAATAAGTATAGTTAAGGATTAAGTTTTTTGACAGACAGTTGTAAATTTATATTTTCTGAACCACCTTAAAATAAACTTAAGAAATACAATCCTTTTTTCAGACATTTTTCCAGATCTCGCGTTGTTATGCTAATTATAGGATTTTGGTTTTCATATTATTTTTTATACATGTATAAAGAAAATATTCTACAAGTCTTCTGTTAGATTTTTCACGTATCTTGCGTCTTTTAGCGTGATATTAGAATTTTCGATTATCTGCATATATTACTTACGATAAAACAAAATTACGAGTCCTATTGAATAGTGGTTTAAAGAATTTTTGTAGGATTTTTCAAAACCTATTATTTCTCTTCGAGACTTTTTATCGTATTTTGTGTCATTTGGTTCAAAATTTGAATGTTATGGTGTCAAATTTCGAGAAATTCTAATACTTTCTGCATCATAAATAATAATAATGTAATAAATTAATACAAATTTGTATCACTTTTTGGGCGAATAACTTTTTTTAATCAATTTGTTTTTGTACCTTTTGTTGTTTTTCCACAAATTTTTCATTTTTATTTTTAATACCATTTTTATGATCAAAACCAAAACTACGTGTCATGTCAAAAAGTAATTCATAACAAATTTGTAGCTCTTTTTCGGGTAAATAATTTTTGTTGAATCATTTTTTTTCGTAACTTGTATCATTTTTTCACAAAGTTTTTTTTTATATTTTCAATGTTATTTTTCGAGAATAAAACACAACGTACGCCTCCTATCAAGAAGTGATTATTAACGAAGTTGTAGATCTTTTTTGAGATCACAATTTTTGTTGATTCATCTTCTATTGTATCCTGAATAGTTTGACCACAAAATGAGATTTTTCATATCTCATTATTTTTTGTGCAATAAAAATTAGAATTTTCAACTTTACAAGAAAATCCAAAAAGTTCGTATGATAATCTTGTAGGGCTTTTAAAAAGTAAAGCTTTTCTTTACTTTTTTCATATCGTCCCAAAATTTGTATTTTTATCCAAAATGGCTGTTAGCGAACTCGTCCTTTCTTTTCGGACTTGTCGGACCTTTCTTTTCTTATCCTTTCTCAATCATAAATGATGAGAATGAGAAAAATTAGAAGTCCTTTAATTTTTGTTATTAATTTCAGTTTCTAAATCATTTGAATTCTTCAAAGTAAAACGCTGTTACTTTTCTCTGTAATATTGATATTTTATCCAATATAAATAAAATTGAAAATAAAGTTTCTTAAGTATAGTCTCAATATACTTGTTCTCTGTCATTCTTTTAATTGTTGTAATTTCGTTTTATGAGTCTTGTCGATTTTTTGCTGTGTATTTTTATGTTAAACAAATTTTAAACTATACATTATAAGGATAATTTCATTAAATACAAAAATCGAAACTTTAAGGGGTCGTCAGTAAACTGCATTATCAATTGCATGGGGAGGGGGGTCATGCTAAAAACTATGGTTCGAACAGGGGTTGGGGGTCAGTGGAAGAAAAGTTACGAACTTAAATAACATTCAGTATGTTTCCTTTTTATTCACTTTTAAAGAATTGTTCTTTTTTCTCCATTTTTAAGAAACCCCCTTTTATCGTTTTTCCGCTTAAATCCTTTTTCATAGAAAGTCTACTATTATATTTGTGGTTCGGAATTCAACTCGTTCGGTTAAAAATTCTAGTATTAAGTTGCAAATTTTATTATTCTGTAAAAAATGCAACTATTTTGTTAAAAAGTCATCTTATTTCTTTAGGAATTCAGAAGCATGGTTAAAAGTTGAACTACTTTGTAAAAAAATTATTTTTTTGGTTTTAGATTCACCTCTTTGGTCGAAAATTTAACTATTCTATTTTTAGAAAATTAATCTTCTGCGGATAAAAAGTCATTTTCAGGCTGAACTCTTTTATTAAAAATGTAACTATTTTGTTGAAAATTCGTTTTTTTAAATAAGAATTACTTTTTTTTTACTAAAAAGGTAAACATTTCATTTTTAATTTACATTGATATTTTTATTAAAAATTAATATTTTCTGGTTTAAAATTGCTCCTCCCGGCTTTAAAATTCAAAAATTTTGTTAAAAATGAATATATATGTTGTTGAAAGCTCGTCTTATCTTGGTAGATCATTAATACAATGCTGGAAAATTCATTTCTTTGGTTAAAAATTTCACTATTATTTTTCGCAAATTATCTTCTTTAATTGAAAATTAAACGACTTAGTTAAAAGTTGAACTTTTTCATTAAATATTCATATTTTTGGACTCCCCTTGATCTTTGGGATTGACTCTTTTGTTGAAAATTTAATTTCTAGATTTAGTTGAAAATTAATCTTTTTTTTAACTAGTAATAATTTTCTTGACATTTTGGGTTTTTTGTTTTGTTCAAAATTAATTTTTCATCTTATAATTTGCAATTTTACATTTTTGTTCGAAATTTATACTTTATAAGTTTAAAATTTAATTATTTTTTAGAACATTCTTTTGTTTTGTTGAAAATTCATCTTTTTGGTTGAAAATTAATTTTCTTGATTTTTTTACATCGTCTTTTTATTAAAAATGTAATTGTTAAGTTCTAAATTAGTATATTTTTATTAATGATTTAACAATATGGTAGAAAATTAACGTAAGATTCGTTTGTCAATGAACTTTTCCGTCTTTTTTTCATGTTTCTTAAATATTGTTTTTTTTTTAAATCATATTTCTGCAAGATTTACCTCCTTGGCTTAACATTCAACTTTTTTTGTTGACAATTTGGTTTTTTATGATGAAATTTTTTTTTTAAATTGTAACTTGTCTAGTCTTGATTAGAAATGGATCCTTTATAAGTTGAAAATTCAAATATTTGGTTGAAAATTCATGGAATTTGTTAAAAATTCGTCTTTTTTGGTAAGAAAATTAATCTTCTTTGTTGCTAATTCATTAGATATTTCGACTTTAAATCTTAGTAATTTAAAGCTTTTCGTATTGAGTTCAAACCAATTGAAAGTGAGTTTTAAATAATAACTGATACGAGGAATTTTATTAGCTGTAAGGCATAGCGTATATATATATTGAAAAAATTTTTGATTTTATTTATTTTTTCAAGTGGATTTTTGTTAAGTTTGCAATAACAAAGAAAAATTATCCAATTAGGAGTTTTAAGTGTTTAAACTCGTGATTTATTTTTTTCATAAATAGTTTTCAAATAATTTTCACATTGTACGCATCATCAATATAATATGCTTCAAACCAGCTGATGTGTACAATGTGAAAATTAGTTCCAAACTATTTATGAAAAAAAAAAAATGAATCACGATTTTTAAACCCTTAAAACCCCTAACTGGATAGTTTTATTTGTTATTGCAAACTTAAACAAAATTCACTTGAAGAAATAAATAAAATAAAAAATTTTTTCAATCCTTGGTGGGAATTTTTTTACAAGTACGAAAAAGTATAACTATTTTTACAGGAAAACACCAATAAATATAATAAATTTTTAAATACTAAGAAATCCAGGTGGCCGTTTTAATCAAGGAAAAAAAATTTCGGTCATTTCCCGGCTCGCAAAAAATTATTGAATTATTTTTATTCTTTGGAATTCTTTCCTTTTTCATTTTTTTGTAAAAGCCTTAGCTGATGAGATGCACCCCTAAACGCTTTATATTTCTTTAGAATATTTTTGGACTCTTCGATTCTTTGAATTATTTTTATAAACTATTTGGATTACTTTGAAGTTGTGATTTCTGATGAGCATAAGAATTGCAAGTAGTTAACTTCCCTCAAACTTTTGAAATTAAATTTTAATTTGCAAGGCACAGTCTAGTTACTGGTTTTTGTAACTAAACAAATTATATGGAAAAAGATTATACGTTTCAAATAATCAAGAAACAAAAACAAACAGAAAACAGAATTTTAATATAATTTTGATAAATAATTAAATGAGTAGTGAAATCCTTAAATTTTTCCTCGGAATTAAATGTAAATTGTCAATTCGACACTCCATAGAAGTGTAAATATTACTTCAGTTATACCTTAATTATGCGAAAAAATAATAAAATATTTTATGATTTAAAAATACATGTAAGATAAATTTAGATAGTGAAGTATTCGAACCTTAAATTCACTATTTTTATAAAAATTATATTTTTTTAAATAATGTTTGAAATTTCGCTAAAATTCTAAAATATGACAAGAATTTTTTTCAACTTATTTATATAGTATTTCGAAAATTTTCTCTTTTAAAAGAAACCAGGTGAGGAATTAATTTAACTTTTTCATTTAACTAAATTCTGAATTAATTTAAAATTTATTTACTTTTTAAATTTATTTACTATCTTGAAAGTGATCGAAAAGTTGAAGAGGGCAGCACCTCGAGGCATGCAAAAATGTAGTTACATATATATATATATATATATATATATATATCGTTCTTCCACTCCGGCCTCCCGTGCCGCATCTATGCTTATAATATCTTTGATAAAAACATAGCCAAGTGTATACTCCTGACGGCCATATTTTTTAGTTCGCGCAGTGACCACGAGTAGCGCATGCAACTTTAAACTCCCAATACCGCACGCACTCAACCTGATATCGGCTTTGACTCAGGCAGATTTAGAAATTAGAATCGGGTTGTTTCCAAAGTCAGATATAATTTTGCCAATAAATGGATCTTATAGTGCATAAAATTCTGATTCTAAAAATGCCCATAAAATATTTTTTACGTATTGTTTACTATTTTTAATTTAGTGTTGAAATATGAATTTTTTATCACGATGTCTATTGCAGGGCCCCTTTGACGCCAAAGGGGTCGGATTTTCCACCAATCACACCTCACGTGACAGTGATTCTTAAATATATTTTTCTGTTCCGATGTTTTGTTTTGGTTATGTGCACATCGAAAATAGCAATCGCAAAATATTGTTTAAAAAAATTGTAAAAGGAGGGTTTCGTAAAAACCAAAAGAGAAAATCTGCCGAGAACAAATATATTTATGGTATTTAGAAAGAATTAATTGAAAAAGTACTTAAATGTAGTCATGTTCACTGAACAATTCGTAAATATGTAAGATTTTAACATGTGTTAATAATTGCACTCACTGTTTTCCTTCAACATAATACTGACTGTTTAACCAAATATTACAAAAGGATAACTTTTTTTTTGACACATAATACTTAACAAATAAAGTTATCAAATAAAAATAGTCTGAATTGACAACAGACCGTGGCCTAACCTCTTTATCATGAGTTTCGCATAGTCACATTGATAGATAATTATGAAAACCTCTGAGTCACGTGACACCCACGTGACACCAATTTGAATAAGTGTTTTACCACCTTCGATTTTTAATAATTTTTTCTGCTGAATGACACAAAAGAGTTAAACTGTCTTCGATCGCGAAGCAAGCAATTTTTGACAGCTGCAATCTGACAGATAAATCAACCAATTTTGTCTTTTTTAAGTGTGCAATATTTGACCTTAAAATCCGTTTCCACATTTTGTCTATTTGTGCTAAAATTATTATCCATAGCTGGTTAAATTTAATGCCAGATTAAGCAAATCTACAAGTGTTACAAGGAATTATAGGTTATGTTTCTATGTTTACCTTTCAGCTCTACTCTCATCATCATTGTTTTCAGGGTTTTTTAGAATTATCAAACCAGGTGCAATCGAAAAAGTATTGGGTTATCAACTCCTAAATATTTGACCCAATAAAAAAAGAAAATAAGCCACATATTTTAAGTGACCAAAAATTGATGAACTGCGCAAGTTCAAGTCGGATGGCCACTGACTGGGAAACCCGGGAATTATAGCCGAGATTTTTAAACACCAAGAAGTATCCTAAAGTTTAGAGGATAACCGGCAATTTTTCTGATTCATTTTTTACTTTTGTGGAAGATTTTATCTAAATTTCCTTAAAAAGTCATCTTTCTTGGGTAGTAAAATCAACTATCTTGATGAACACTCGTCTATTTCGAACAGCTAGTTCGAACTTTTAGATCAAAAAATCGCATTTTAATTTGAAATTTTTCTTATTCAATTCCGCGTTCAGAATTTATTTTTTTTTTAATGCAACTATTTTGTTGAACATTATTCTATTTTCGACAGAAATTTTTATCTTTTGAATTAAGAACTCGATTTTTAATTTGAAAATTTTTACTATTAAAGTCCGTGTTCAGAATTAAACTCTTTTATTTAAAAATTCAAGAAAGTAAATTTTGAAAATTCAAAAAAAGGTAACTTGGAATAAGTTCAATGAGACTTAAAAAAGTTTATTTTAATTACACATAAAATTTGTCGAATTATTTATAAAAATATGGAAACATTAAAAATTGTAGTATTTAAATATACTTAACATTGCAGACTTTTATATTAAATTTTGATAAGATATAATAGATACGTATATAAAATGAAAAAATAATAATAAAAGTTGATAAACGAAATTGTTGTAATTTTTCCATATTACTTAACTTTAGAAAAATTAAGGAACATAATTCTTTTAAATTTGAGTAAGTTTTAGAGAGAGTCAAAAATTTTGAAACGATTCGAAAATAATGAAAACTTGTAAAGGTTTTTAAAGGAATAATTAACATAATTTTTTATTTACAAAGATTAATTTAAAAAGATTATTTTTAAATATTTCAAAACATTGACAAAGATTTCAAATATTCTCAAAACAACTGAAAAACTTTAAAAAAATGCAAGCAGATTTTTAAACACATCAAACGATTTCCTAAAATTTAAAAAAAGTGTGTAGAAGACTTTAAAGCAAAATGCTTCAAGGATCTTTTCTAACACATCTGATGTATTCGAAAATCTTTTTTTTTTAATTTTATTAAGAATCTTATAATAATTATTTACATATAGATTTATAAACAAACTGATAATACTTATTTTATTGTATATGAAATCTTTGCAAAATCTTTAATGCCTTAAAATACTTATCTCAAAATTACAAAATTTAGCTTTTACAATTTTATTTTAATTGTAAAATAATTTTAATTGGAAATTGATTGTAAATAATTGCAAAATAAATGCAACAAAATTTATTTTGTGAAGGATTGTCTCATGATTATAAAAAGAGAAAAAAATGGTCAAGGTAAGTCTTTGTAGAATTTTAATAACTAATGAACATATTTTTATATTATTTTTCCTTGATTCTGGTCGAGGGTCAAACATGGTACAAAAAACCGTTGTGAAATTTCAAATGAAAACTGTACTCTCTATACATTAATTTTTTTAAATTAAAAATAATAATACTTTTATTAATATTGCAAAAATTTCTTTGAATGTGATACACATTGATGTATCAGTTGATGTTTTTTAAATTTTACGATATTTGTGTACCATGTACACAAATACAGCATATGATTTTTCACTAAACGTAAAGCAGATTAAAGTACACTTAAATAATAAAAAGAAGAAAGTTGAGAAATTCATGCAGTTTTCTGTTCAGAAAATCGCATACATTTTTTAATGAAATTCTTTTCCACACCATATTCAAAGGAAAATTTTACAACATTTTTGTCAAATGATTAGTCGTTTGAATGAGGTCAAGTTAATAACTTTTTGCCTTTTTCTCTTAAAATCCTCAAAATTGTGATTGCAACCTAAAATAGCATGAAAAGAGATGTATCAAAAAAGAACCTAGAGGACTTAAAAATTTTTTTTATTGGATTTGAAAAAATATTAGAAAAATACGAATCTGTTTAAAAGACGTTTAGGACATTTAGATGTTTGGAAGATATCAACGAATAATTGATCAATTTTCAGAAATTTTTTTAAGTTTTTAAATATCTCTAGTAAGTTTAAAACAAAATAAGTTTAAACAAAATATTTTTAACTTACTACATTTTTCTGAAAATTTTAAAAAAGCATTCAAGATGTCAAAAACCTGACTTATATAATCTTCTAAATTTTTCACAGGAATTTCAAGAAAAATAATTTTATCTCCTTGAAATCTTTTTGAATTCCCTTAAAGCTTCTGAAGTTTATTTTTTCGAAATTTTTTCAAATCTACATTCCTAGAAAATTTAAGTTTAAAATTAGATTTCAATCTCTTCCATTCTTCTAAATATCTCTTGAATTTACTGGATTATTTACGTTTTTTAAAATTTTCAATCTTATCAAATTGAAACATTTTGCTTTAAAATCTTCTACACTTTTTATTCAAATTTTTCCTGATTTTTTTGCAAGTTTTAATTATTTGTTAATCATTTCCAAATTTCTGAATACCTCGTAAACTTACTAAAATTTGAGCAAATTTTACAAGCCAACATAAACATAACAAAAAATGGTGCGACAAAATTGTTCAAGAAGGCTTAATAAGAATTAAATTCCTTACTTTTTCTAAAATTATATAATATAGAAAAATAACGAAATCATTTTTAAAAAATTGTGATATTTTTTTAATTTTCCCGCAGAATTCATTCCATTCCATTTTTGGTTGAAAAATAATTTTTTAAATGAAAATCTAACTATATGTTTAAAATTTGAACTATTCTGTTGTAACTTCGATTGTGTGTTTTTTTAAAAACAATTTTCAGTTAAAAATTCATTTCTTCCATCGAAAATGAAACTATTTTAAAATAACTATTTTGCTTGATAATGAACTGTTTTGTTAAAAATTCGATTTTGCTGTTGTTGAAAAAACATTTTCTTATACTAAAAATTTAATTATATCATTTTTGGTTGAATTTTTTTTTGTAGGAAATTGACCTTTCTCAGTCAAAAATTCTTTTTTTTGGCAGAAAATTATTATTCTTGTTTAAAAATTCATCTATTTGAATCAAGAATTCATTTATTTGGATGAAAAAGGATTTTTTGGTGAAACTAATTTTATTTTGGTATAAAATGGTTGAAAGTTCATCTACTTTTTGAAAATTAAACTATTTTGTTGAAAAATTGTTGGTTGTAAATTGATTTTTTAAACTGATAATCTAACCGTTTTTCGATGAAGATTTATCTATTTTGTTAACAAAAATTTTTATTGTTTCAAAATTGATTTTGAAAATTTTGAAATTCTGTTTTCGGTAGAAAGTTATTGGTTTGAAAATTAAAATATTTGTTTGCAAATTTAATTTTTTGCTTGGGAATTTAAATATTTTGTTGAAACTTTCATTTTTTGGGGTTGATAATTATTTTTCAACTGAAAATTTATCTATTCAATTTTTCGTTGAAACATTATAATTTTAGTTGAAAATTAATTTCTTTCGTTGAAAATTCCATTTTTTGTCTGAAAATTTAAAAAGTCCATTTTTGATCGAATAGTTATTATTTTTAGTTTAAAATTCATTTCTATAGATGAAAATTGAACAATTTTGTTGAAAATTTTTTTTCTTGAAAAATATTCTTCTTAGTTATAAATTTATCTTTGTCGGCGAATTATTCTTCTTTACAAATTGATTTGTTTTACATAAAAATTAATTTCTTTTGTTGATAAAATCGCATTTATTTACTTGGGTTTAAAAATTAATTTTTTCAACTGCAAACTTCAGTATAAACTACAATGTTTAAGTTAAAAATTGTACTTTTAAAAGTAATTTCTTATGTTGAAAATTGAACTATTTTGTCGAAAATTTGTTTTTTATTTGTTAAAAATCCATTCTTTACTAAAAATATGACTAAGGCATGCAGCACTAAGTTTGAAACATTTTTGACCCAGAAGTCTTGTCCCCTGTATCAATTTACATAAAGTCAATTATATTTGCCTCTTCGCAATAAGCCTAATGGTTCTAAGGTAACTCGGGATTTCAAAACCTGAATAAATTTGAGGAGCAGATAGATTGTCATTCGTGAAGTCGGAAGAGCTCGGGTTCCTGCTCATGCATTTTATGTTTTACACGCTGGGTAAAGCAGCATTTAACAGAACCGACTCACCGACACGCTACGTTTGAATGTGTCGCTCCCTGATGGGAGAGTGGTGGGGGCCGAAAAATCCCACGTTCTGGAGACATTGCTCTCAACTCTAATGGGCGAATATGAAGAATTATGACTATTATTTCAAGCATAGTACAAGTTGCGGCCAACTGTTGGCGCTGCGTGTCGGCACAGGTGATTGAATTTGAAGGTTTGATGATGCAAAGTGTCAAACGGTGCCAAAGTATATATTTTATTTGAAAAAATGAATCCGATGACAATAAAGTTAAACAAACGGAGGTTTGGATTGCAATTCTGCAATCATGAGACGCCACCCTAAATACACCATGACGGTGGCGTCCCATGATTGCAGAAATGCGTTGCGTAATGCGTCAATTCACTAGACATTTTAGCCAATAATATTCTCCTAAAGGCTCTTTTACACCTCCAGTTGGTAGGTCAATCAACAGCAGGGTTGTGCACGTAATATACCTTAGGTAAATTAAATGAGGTTTTTGACTTAATTTGCGTACGTATATTACGTCCTCAGTTTTTTACAAAACGTAATATACGTTTTCAAGATGGTGTCGACATTATCACATTTCGTTCCTTAACTTTAAAATAGCGCCGGTAGCGATATGCGATATTATGTTGCATGCATGAAATTTAAAGTGAAAAAAAAAATTATTATGCTACAACTTCGACAATGTATAGAAGCTGTAGACCGAGGACTCGATGTTGGGAAGAATTATCCTTCCTTTAAAAGAACAATGGTAAAGATTGTGCGTTTTGTCAGGGATGCAACCTCGTATTATCGAATACGGCTAAAGAAAGGTTAAGAAACCACAGCTAAATTTTCAAACCATCCGAACTGCAAATATCTTAAAAATAAACAAACAAATCATTTAAGGATTTTCGCCGATTTCAAATTTTTTTCAGAAAAGAGTGCGTTACAAATATGAACGCATTAAAAGAAAACCTGATGCAATTAGATGAAAGCAGTCAAAATAATAATTCTAAAATGAGTGGTGTCAGTTTTGATATTCTTGGTGATATTTTGATGTCAAATGAAGTTCTGATAAACAACAACAATGTTAGTCGGCACACATAAGCATAATTCAAAAAAGTCAGCTTATATTATGCTCTAGCCGAGTCCACCATCTTTATTACGTTTATTACGTTTTTTACAGGTTTTTTTACGTATAATACATTTTTTACGTATAATATGTCAGAAACCTCGAATGACGCGTCACTACACAACCCTGATCAACAGCCAGCAGACTATAAATCCGTTCACACCTCGATTTTCCGAAGTCGGAAAATGTTCCTATTGGCAGGAAGTTTTAATGTAAAAATTACTTTAAAAAGATTATATTATTATTTGCAATGATAAAAGCGAAGTATTTTGAATAAATTTGTATTTATTTTTAACAACAAATTATTTACAAAATAATTAAGAATTGGCATTGCTACATATTGTATATAGCAGACGTAATCTCCAATTCGATTTGAAAGGTTCGGGGACAGTTAAAGTCGTTCCAATACAAACGTTTTATTTATTAATTTAGTGTAATTGAAAAGTCTGGAAGGTGAATAATATTAACATTCATTAATTTTGTATTGTACATTGTAACGTATGAATACTTATATACAAATTTCTAAAGAAACATTGCCAATGCAATAAGCATATAACCTCAAATCTAATCTCTAAAGTTTACGTACACTTCAAAGATATATCTTTTTGCCGATCTTAAAAAAATCTTAACGGTTACACGCTTGTTATGGATTACGAACACGACGGTGCAAGTCTAATTCATAAAAATTAAATAACAATAAAAAATAAATAACTGATACATTAGACTCTACGACACTTCTCGTTTTCAAGGAAAGGAAACCTTCCCTTCAGTGGCGGAGAAATGAAAACCTTTTTGGGGGGCAATTCATTTAATTATGAATCTCGCGAAATTCATAATAAAAATTTTGAAATTTCAATCTAATTGGATCTTGAAGAAGATAATTGTTAATGTCAGAACGCAAATTTCTGAAATTTCAAGAATAATTACCGATGTTAAGTTTGAAATTTTTAAAATATTTTTTTCGAAAACGAGACAATATGAAAATTTCAGGATTCCAAATGTGTAGTTTTATGAAGTTAAGCTCCTGAAAATTTCGTTTTCAAATTTTCCAGCAATGAGCCATTCACTTTTTTTTATGTATTTTTGTTGGCGACTCCGTTGAAAGTCTATTTAAAAAAATGTCACGCTATAGCTTAAGGTATTTGGTAAACAGCTTGACAGAACAAAACGTATGCTGCCTCGTTCGGAGTGCATGTTTGTGGGTGAAATGAGGCAAGGAGTGGGGGCGAGCAAACGAAGGGGAAATCGGAAAACGAGAAGTGTCGTAGAGTCTACGGTATTTATATTTTTTATGTCAGGTTTTGTAAAATCTGTACTTCGGAATTTGCACGCATTAAATACCCAACATGCATGTAGCGTATGATCATAACCGTTCCAGAATATATATTGTTTCGATTACAATTTCTTGAAACATAACTTGAAAAAACGTGTATTTATGGAAAATCGTCGAAACATTTTTTTCAACCAATAATTTGTCGATAAGCATTTTTTTTTATATTTCCTAATATTGGAATATCTTTAACTAATGCTATTTTATGCTACTTAAGCGATTTCAATCATTATCCTGGTATTGACGAGCACCAAAACGTCAAATAGAAAAAAGGTGATTTTTCGTCATATTTGTTTATTTATAAAAGAATTGAAAACCTAATTGAAAAATCAGGCTGAACAACTCTCTTAGAAATCTTATTAACATTTTTTACAATTTTTTTGTCGAAATCTGTGAAGATTTGTGGGCTTTACGTTATTCTGAAGCAAACAAGTCATTTTTCTTCCCAATGTGCGGCACTCCTTTAGATACGAAACCAAAAACTTTTTTTCAGAATAATATTGTAGGGCATGAATAAAGAAACATTTTACTTACCTCGACTTTTTTCATATCGAGCGTTATTTGGCTTAAAATTTTCAAAATACGTTAACTTTTTGCATTTTCATCCAAAATGGCTGGCTAACGAACTTCACCTTTAGTGTCTGACACTCAGAGAGTGTGCCAAAGGTCAATCAAATAGATGAATTTTTTCAAAAGTTATCGCGCCCGCAGCCTGACATACATACATACATACGGACAAACGCATTCATAGAAACCTGTTATTCTGATTCTGGGGGTATGAAAACGTGGACATTTGACAAAAACAGGGGGGTCCAATTTTACACAAATCTAATACCTTCTCTGATGAAAATGTAAAAAATGAATAATTAATTTTACAGTTAATTTAGTTTCAATAACAACAGAAAATGAATTCTTAACTTAACATGTAATGTTTGACATTTTAAGCAAAAAATAAAAATATATAAAACCCTCGAACTTAACAAAAAAGGATGAATTTACAACAAATTAGTTAAATTATCAAACAAAAAAGATCAGTTTTCTACCAAAATAAGACAGCTAAATTTTTAGTTAAAAAAATTTAATTTTAAATCAAACGAAAAAAATTTTAAACATTAACCTGATTTTTTGGCAAAGCAGTTTAACTTTCAAAAATGCAGTTGATTTTTAATGAATAAAGATTCGAATCGCGCACATTCTCATCGCGCGCGGCTCACTTCGCTCGCAAGTTTGGCGACGCCTAGAGCACGCGATGGTTCAATTTCGCGCTTCGTGCTCGGACATTTATTTTGTGCATTTGTAATTCTTGAATAAAACTTTATCAAAAAGATCTATTTTAGATGGCAGTATTTATTTGCGTCTTCATATCCTGAATTGTCTACTTAATTAAGTATAGTTAAAGATTAGGTATCTCAAAGCTCTGTAGGCTTTGAGGTACACATTCTCATCGTGACACTCGCGCTACACGCTCGATTTCCGACAGACATTTTTAAACAGGATTTGTTGAATCTTTTTTTCTCTCGTAACTTTCGTCCTTTTTCTACACATTTTATTTTTTTATTTTCAATGTTATTTTTCACTAATAAAACAAAAAGTACGCGTCCTGTCAAGAAGTTAATTAATCTTTTTTCGTATTCTGCATAGTTTGACCACAAAATTGAATTTTGCATTATTTTTTGTGCAATTAAAATTTGAATATTCGATTTTTCTAGAAAATCCAAAAATTTGCTATGATGAGAATTTTTATCGACAAAAGTCGTGAGGATAAATTGTTTGTTCTTTTTAATAAAATAAATATCCGTACATAGAATTTTGAAATTCAGAAAAAAGTGGTCTCAAGAATTTTCAAAATGCGCTCACTTTGAATTTTCATCAAAAATGGCTGGTTGACAAACTTGTCCTTTCTTTTAGGACCTAAAAAAAGTGTGCCAAAGATGGATTTGATCCTTTTATTTTTTCGAGAGTTATCGTGTTTACTGCCGGAGGGCCGGACGGACAGACAGATAGACAGACGCCATCGTCAAAAGTTGAGTTTTGGATTCAGGGGGTTCGAAACGTGAAGGTCCGTTGAAAAACTGTGGTGTAAAATTTCAGACAATTTTAATACTTTCTCAATCCTAAATGATTGACAAAAAAGTTAAATATTTATCCCAAAAATTTAGCATTTGTTATTTTTTCCCGTAAAAAATATAAAACATTTGAAAACTTGTACTTTGAAACGCCCTTTCAGTAGAGAATAGTGTTGTATTTGTAAAATTCACAAGTACACAAGAAAAATGACCAGTACGAAAAAAATTAAGTTTTTTTTTAACTGAGTTTCTGGCAATTTAACTTTGTTCAGTGATTAAACTAGAAAAATACTGTGATCGAAGTAATAACATAAAAAAAGCCATTTTTATTTGTTAAATTCGAATTTCCGCGGAACTTTGACTGGAGCAGCTAATACCACTTAGCGGCACCTACCCAACTCTTGTTACGGAATTACCCAGATTGTGAAATAACCTAATCTCTTTTCCAAAGGAAGTGGAAAACCAGACACCTCTCTCCAGGGGCGGTCACCGCAATGGGAAGTAGACGGCCGCATACCATTATGATTATACTTAGTTCGCAGACCAATTGTACGCGCGCTGCTGTCGACAGGGGGTGAACGGGGCAAGGGAAGGTTGACTTTTGAAATCGAAAGCATTCACGGTCGACTGGCCCTGGAATTTGAAAACTGTCATGTGAGACTGAAAACCTGAAAAACTTTTGTTTGCAAATTTTCATTTGCGTATTGTCATACACTGTTAGAAATATCTGCGCTAGATTTAGTATACATGCAACGGAAGCAAGAATGCACAACACGAAATTAAATTTAGTATACCAGCGGTCATTAGATTTGGTATATGCATATACTGAATTTAGTATACACGTATATGAAATTTAGTACACGCATATACTAAAATCAGTATACATGTATACGAAATTTAGTATACGCATATACCAAAATTAGGAGACGCGGATACTAAATTGACTACACGCTTATAGTAATTTTATTTTACGTGTAGGTGAGGCTCGTTTTCGTTCTGGATTAGGTGATTATGATTTCGTTCTAATTATAATGGGTTGTTTTTTAACCCTGTTTTGCTGAACAAGCTCTCGTTTACTAGCAAAAGGACCTTTTTTTTACTTCCTTGTAAACCAATGGGTGAATTGGCTGCTCCCAATGATCCATTCAATATACATATATTTAGCACAATAACTCAACAAAAATGCTCGCGAGCCAAGCGAGTCTGCTAACGGCCAGGTTGCACGACCGCGTAAATAGAAACGCGCTTGCGCAGTCAAATATAGTAAACATACATGAATTTTAATATACAGAAAATATGAAATTCATATACGTAAAAGAAACTTACTGCACACTTAATAAATTTAGTATACAAATAACTTCGTAAACGAAATGTAGTATACGTAAGTATAATAAAATTACAAAATGTAATGAATTTAGTAAACATATACGAAATTTAATATACCCATGTATAATAAAATTGCAAATATTTCTTACAGTGTACTAAAGAATTAGTGCAAAATTATAGAAATATGATTTAAAAGGCATTAACAATGTTGCTTATCTGGCTTTTGTCTCATATTCTTCAAATTTTGCTTTCAGTCTTTCATTTTCCTTTAATTATAATAAAACGAAAACGCATGAAAGAACTATATATACATATACGTGCACTGTCAAATGCTCATACGATCTAGTTCACAGACCAATTGTACGCGGTGCTAGCTCTGGGTATCTATTGCTGCCTACTTCTCATTGCGTTGACTGCCCCTGCCTTTGTTTGCAGAACGTACACATTTAATTGCGGATATTTTTGATATTCAAAGATGACATTCCAAAAGCTTCATCAGATGATCAAGAACATCAGAGTCGCATTCCTAATTATGTCCTTTATTTGCCAACAAAGTGTTGAATGTTGCGATTGAGGTTGTCAAAATGCGCAATTCTAATATCGAGTATCTGCAATTAGGATATATATATATATTGAAAGACGGTTTTGACATATAGCGCCCTCGATGGTCATCCAGTGAAGTAAGTGAAACGAGCGCGAAATTCGAAATTTGCAGTTTATGAGAACAAAAGAAGGAGCACATTTTATTCATTAGAAGAATATAATTGATATGTTCTACATAAAGTTTTATTTTTTTGCTATTCCCATTTTCATCGAAAACGATTTTTTTATAGTAATTTTTTAATTTAATTTAATTTTAAATTGATAATTAATCTCCTCTATGATAATTGAACAACTTTAAATCCAAATTTATTGATTCTATCTTACATTTGATCTTTTTCGATGAAAATTTATTGTGGGTTAAGTTTACAGTAGATGGAGAATTTCATTAGAAAGTCAAATATTTGCTTGACATTTTATGTATTTTGTGAAAAGTTTTTGTTTCTCGGTGAGAAAAAGTAACCTTTTGGTGGAAAATAAATTTTAGATGATTTAGTCTTCTATTTATGTATCGATCCCCATTTGAAAGAAATGGAAGAAATTGGCCAATTTAATGTTTCGCGTGATTCTTCATTTCATGCATGAGTCGATTTTGAGTTTATGTTTTTCAGGTGTATATAATATGCAGAATGGATGTTATTACTTATATATATATATATATATATTATTCATGTTAATATTATAATTATAAATTATTATATCAATATTAATGATTGGTTGACCATTCATTAACAATATTAGTTCAACTTTTAACTAAAACAATTAGTTCTGCCAAAAAAATAAATTTTGAAGAAAATACATAAATTTAAAAAAATGGTTAAAATTGTTTTAAACAAAATAGTTAAATTTTTGAACAAAAAGTTAAATTTCTATCCAAAAGCCTGAACTGTATACTAAAAAAAGGAATTTTTAATAAAATACATGAATTTTTCACAAAAGAAATTTATTTTCCACCAAGACTAATTTTGTATACAAAAAATCAATTTTTAATCATAATTAAATTTTCGACAAAAAAATATTGTAGTTAAAAAAACTGATTTTTAACCCAAAACAAAAAGAATTTTCTACAAAATAGTTAAATTTTCAGAAAACAAATTTTTCCAACTAAATTTATGAATCACCAGCCAAAAAAACTAAATTTTCAACAAATTAGTTTAACCTTCAACCAGGAAGTATGAAAAAAATCGTTAAAGTTCTTTGAAATCGATTGAAATTATTAAAATGAAATAAAAATTCCTTGGTATGTTTTAAAATATCCTAAAATATTTTAAATGCTTTAAAATCACTTGAAGTTTTTCAAAGCTCTTAAAAATTCCTTGCAATGTTAAAAATACACTAAAATATTTCAAATCCTTTAAAATCTCATACTAAACTATTGAAATCAATTAAAAATGCCTTGGAATCTATTAAAAAATCCTAAGATATATCAAATCCTTTAAAATCTCATATTAAATTACTGTAATAAATTAAAAATTGCTTGGCACCTTTTAAAATTCTCTCAAATATATCGAAACCTCCAAAATCTTTTGGAACACTTTGACATCTTTTAAAGATTTTTAAAGTACTTTGGAATTTTTAAAAATAAGCCTGCTAAAGTTGTTTAAATTCTTTGAAATTCCTTTCAATTATAAAAATAAGTTGAAAATTCCTTGAAATCTTTTATAAAATCCTCAAATATTTAAAATCCTTTAAAATCTTTTGAAATTTCTTGAATTTTTTTAAAGCTCTTGAAAATTCCTTGAAATTTTCAAAATACTCTGAAATATTTCAAATCCTTTAAAATCTCATATTAAATTTCTGTAATCAATTGAAAATTCATTGGAACCTTTTAAAATTTTTCAAATCCTTCGAAATATTTTGAAATACCTAGAACTTTTTTTAAAGATTTTTAAAGTACTTTGAAATTTGACATCTTTTAAAACATCCTGAAATATTTAAAACTTAAAAAGCGATTGCGAAAATATTACAAACATTTAATTATAGAATCTAAACCTATATTTCGTTGTGAGCAAATTTTAACAAATATTTTGTTTATTTAAAAAGTTTTCATTACCATTTCAGTCCTGAAACTCATATCACAGTTTCACTGGACATTGAGATTTTAATTGTTTCATTGCTTTGTTGTTGCATTTTTTCATGTTTATAAGCTCATAATTTGTAAATATTATAAATATTGTGTATATTTCGTTCTGATCGAGGACAAAATAGTCTTTAGAAATTTTCAACTAAACAAATATTATAAAAATTAAGTGTTTTATTATTTAGTTTAAAAGACGTAAAATATTATTTTTCAATTTAAAATATGAGACAAAAATTTTTTTTGTTTTTCATCAATTATTTTTTTGACGAACTCAAGCGAATTAAGAAAAAAATTACAAAAATTTCATTTCGAAAAGTTGTATCTCCCAATTCTTTAGAGTAAGTTGAAAATTTCTCCAAATGGCCAAAACAACCTTAATTTTTAGAAAAACTGAAAAATGTATTTTACAAAAAAAGCCAACTTTAATGTTCCTCTTTAATTTTTCAAATTTTTTCAGACACTTGATAATCAGAATTTTGAAAAGGCCACGGTTTCATCCTTTATCTACAGTTCACCCACCTCTTCTGCAAACCACCTTTATATCGTAACAGTTTTAAATGAAAAAAATACTTCTCAAAAGCTTGGCGTATAGTGAAAATAGAAGTAAAATAAATTTTTAACCAAGAAGAAGCTATTCTCGAAATATTTATACGTGAAAAATTACATGAAATCATTTAAATTAAATTAAAAATTACATTTAAAAATTACTATGAAAAAATTGTTTTCAATAAAAATTGGGATAGTTGGATTTTCACTTATAAAAATGAATTTTCGGTTTTGAAAATAAATTTTTATATAAAAACTTATTTTCCACCGAAGAGATTAATTTTTTGCATCGAGAAACAAAGATTTTTCACAAAATACATGAAATGTCAAACAAATATTTGAATATCTAAAGAAATTCTCCGTCTACCATAAACATAACCTAAAATACATTCCCATCGAAAAAGATCAAATGTAAGGTAGAATATATAAATATCGATTTAAAGTTGTTCAATTTTCATAAAGCACATTAATTTTCAATTTAAAATTAAATTAAATTTAAAAATTACTATAAGAAAAATGTTTTCAATAAAAATTAGAATAGTAAGATTTTCAGTTTTAAAAATGAATTTTTGTTTAAGAAAATGAATTTGAATTTAAAATTTATTTTCCGCCGAAAAGGTTACTTTTTCTCACCGAGAAACAAAAACTTTTCACAAAATACATAAAATGTCAACCAAATATTTGACTTTCTAAAGAAATTCTCCATCTACTATAAACTTAACTTACAATAAATTTTCATCGAAAAAGATCAAATTTAAGGTAGATCCAATAAATTTGGATTTAAAGTTGAATTTAAATAAAGGATATTAATTATCAATTTAAAATTAAATTAAATTAAAAAAGTACTATAAAAAATTGTTTTCGATGAAAATGGGAATAATAAAATATAAAACTTTATGTATAACATATCAATTATATTCTTCTAATGAATAAAATATGCTCCTTCTTTTGTTCTCATAAACTACACATTTCGAATATCGCGCTCGTTTTACTTACTTCACTGGATGACCATCGAGGGCGCTAAGTATCAAAGCCCTCTTTCAATTTGCCTCAACTTCCCTTTGGCAGATAAACTGCTATCTCGTATCAAATTATTCTTTGCACTGCTTTTTTATTCTACAATTCGCATAGATCAATATGGAAATTGCTGTTGCAAAAATTTGTTTATTGTTATAAATAAAATTCAAATTCATGTTCAAATTCTAGACTTCAATACAATTATTTTTTTGCTAGATAAGAATTTAAAAAAATCTTTTTAATTTTCAACCAAACGAATTAATTTTTCTCAAAAAACAAAAATATTCCATAAAAAACGAAACATAATTAAAATGCATGAATTTTGAATCAAATGGTTGAACTTTTAACTAAATAATATAAATTTTCAATCAAACATGGAATATTTATTTTTTCATTCAATTAATTTTCACAAAAGTCGAATGCACACCAAAAAATGTAACATTTGATATTTCAAACGAAAAAGATTTAAAATTAATATCCCTTGAATTTCACTAAAAAGGATGACTTTTCAACAAATTAGTTAGATTTTCAAATAAAGATCAATTTCCAACCTAAAATAAACTAGTTAAATATTCATTTAAAAAATTCAAACTTAAGAAAGTACTTTAGGTTTGAACAGAACAGTTAAATTTTGAACAAACAAACAAATATTAAAATTTTAAATCGAAAACATTCGATTTTAAGACAAAAAGACGAATGTTTAACAAAATGGTTGAATTTTTACCCAGGATGATTTTTCATTTAACTAAGAAAAAAACGTCAACCTAATCATTAAATTTTCAATATAACATTAAAATTTTAATTTTGAAAATTTAGCATTGGTTATTTTTCACCATTAAAAATAGGAAACTTTCGAAAACTTACACTTTGTAACGTTCTTTCCGTAAACAATAATGTTGTATTTGTGAAATTCACAAGTACGCAAGAAAAACTGACTAGTATTTAAATTTCCCTTTCATACACTTAGATGCAGCACCTCAATAGTGACCCTATAATAAGTTTCAAGAACTAAGAAAATGATATTAGTCTTAAAAAAAGATGAACATATCTCTGACTCTTTTTAACTAATGGTATTTTTGTAGTTATTGGAACTTATGATAGGTTCGCTAGTGAAGTGCCGTATCTACTTTTATAATATAGTTGGTGAAATAACCTATTCTCTTTCCCAAAGCAGAAGCAATTTCAATCGATTGATCATCGAAAAATAATCAAGATCGTACGGCTTCTTTATCGTTTCTATAATTTAGGCAGAATCGACAGAATACTAATTATATTAAAGTTTCTGAATCAAATTTAATTGAACGGATTGAAGGTGAATGGTAAGTTATAACTGTTACTAACTTAATTAAAACTTGCCTTAAATATTATTAGCTGGCCCGAATGTTCCAAAAAAACATGATTTCGCCAACTTTGAACAATGTGAAATTCGTTCCGTACGTAAATCCATTATTCAGAACACTATCGTAATCTCCCGATACTGAAATGGAACACATTATTTCGGAAGTATATTTTTGCGCTAAATTTAAATCTGGCGTTCATTTTTTCACCCGTTCTTCGTCGGTAAGAATGAGCAAGAAGGTATGCATTAAAAGGTATTAAAAATGTTAAATCCCTAAGAATGCCTTTTCGGTCTTTCGATTTTTAACCCCTAAAAACACAAATTTTCGTTAAAAACCTTAAAGCGTACTCCAAAAGCGTGAAATTTGCCAAATGTGGTAGGATTGTACACAAGAACACATCTCTTTATCGTAAAGGGGACATCCATAAATTACGTAACGCGATTTCTTGACCATTTTTAGCCCCCCTCCCTCCCCTAATGCAAGGCTTTTTCCGACTTCCTGTAGTTTTTCGCTATTATGTAACACTGTACTGGGCACCCCCCCCCCCCCTATAAAGTGTCACGTAATTTATGGATAACCCCAAAATAATCGCTTTATTCGAAATACATCAACGGATCAACAACTGTAATATGCTGATTGTGAATTCTCTTTTGTTAAATCTCCTTCTGCTTAAACGAACACATAGTCACGCATCTGGTGCTTCGCACTCGATTTTGTTCAGAATGTGAACTTTTCTACATTATGTTGAACACTATTATATCAAATGATATATTTATTTGTGCTCCTCGAGCTGGTACAGCTTATTCAGATATTGCAAAATAATTTCCAAATTTTATTTCTCATTGCTTTAATATTTGCTATTTATTTTGCACTCATTTTTATTCTTAGCTACCAGGTAAAATATATCATTTTAATAAATGCATATTATTACAATTCAAAAAATGCGTTGAGATTGAAACATACGTATTTTCATTATATTGTTCCACGAAGATTTTTTTTATTTTGAATGTATTCTTATAACAAAAGTTTATTAAAAATTAGTAGATCTTTTTTTAATGCACAATTTTTGTTCATTTATGTGTTTTCGTACCTTGCATCGGTTTTCTAAAAATTTAATTTTTTTATTGTCATGTTATTTTTCACTATTAAAACAAAAAATGCGCATTCTATTAAAAATTATTAATAACAAATTTGTGGATTTTTTGTAGTTAAACAAATTGTGTCTCTTTATTTTTTTCTTAGCTTGTGTCGTTTGTCTAAAAACATTCTTTTTCTATTTTTAATGTTGTTTTTTACGCATAAAAGAAAAATTATTCGCTTTATAAATGGGTTAATAATAACAAATTTGTAGATATTTTTTGGGAGCCTAATTGTTATATATTCATCTTTTGTCATATCTTTCATAGTTTTACCGAAAAATGGAATTTTTCATTTTGCATTATTTTTTGTGCAATCCAAATTTGAATTTTAGATTTTCCAACCAAATTTAAACAGTTGTTGCGATAATCTTGCAGGTCAAAATGCAACGTTTTTCTTTGAGTTTTTTTTTCATATCCTGCGTTTTTTCGCTTAACATGTTAAATATGCTTAAAATAGTGAATTCTATAACTCTGGTATTTTTTTAATCTATAAGGATAAATTGTTCGTCTTGTTGAATACTATGAACAGCCGTACAATTAATTTTTGAATTTTGAAAAAAGTGGTCTCAAAAATTTTTAAAATACGCTCAATTTTTGCATTTTTATCCACATTGACTGGCTAACGAACTTGATCTATAATTTAAGACACTTCAAGAGTGTAATAAAGGCCAATCCAATCTGTCAATGCTTTCGAAAGTTATCATACTCACAGACAGACATTCATACATACAGACATATTCATAAAAGCCTGTTTTTACGATTTAAGAGGTCTCAAAAAAAAAAAAATTATTTGAAAACAAATTCTGGAAAGTTTTTTAAACATATTTTTAATGCGGTACATGTATGAAATTTTGCTCTAATTCTTACATTTTTGCCAGACAAGGGATTTTTGTTCTTTCAAAATCGGTAGGAACATTTTAAAATTAACGAAAATGTCTATTTTACTCAAAAGCAAACATGTCCATTTTCTTCAAAAAATACGCGGGATACCATAAAAGTGTATACAGCAAAGTCTTCACAAGATCTACAAAAAGTTTCTTTACGGCATTACAATATTTTCCACTGTTTTAGAAATATATGCAGATATATTCATTTTTTACAAAAAATTTGTATTTGTTTTTCGTCTCTTTAAATACGTGTGAGGTATTATTTTTCACAATTTGTGAGTGATAATATCATGAGAATATTGAAAATAGATACAGGAATTTGTATCACTTTATCTTACACATTTTTTTAGCATTTTTGTGTTTGTTAATAAAAAAATTTTTTTTGTGAAATATTGAAAAGTATTAAAGAAGCTTTTTGCAGATTATGTATAGGAGGAAAAATCTGCTCTGTAAACTTATTTCGTATCAAGCGTATTTTTTTAAGTTAATAAAAGTTTTTGGTTTCAAATAAATCTGCGCTATTTTGTTACCATTTGAAATTTTTCGAATTATCCTGCGAATTTCGAAAGAATAAAAAATTCCGCGCAATAGTTTTAAAACTACTTATGTTTATGTTAATTTTTGTATGTTAATAATCCAAAAAATTTTGCTTTGATTGAAATAATTTGAGTTTTGTCAGAAAAAATACAGTACTATAGATTAAAAGAAAGACGATTATTTGAAGCTTAAGCATATAAGTTTAAGATGAATGTATATTTATTTCAAGAAAATTTGTTATTTAAAGTGTTAAAAAGACTTTTTAATTCACAAAGTATCTTTCATTTACAGAGAAAATTATTTGAGGGCACGTGACGCGTGGGTCACCTGACCAATTTCCTACCTTACACCTCTTTTTATTTCCCAACTTATTTTCACACGAAGTGCCACATAAAGTTGAAAATTTGGGACACTAAATAAGAAGCACTAAGACAGGTGGGGCTGGTCCTAAATTTTAATAATTATGAAAAAAGCAAAAACAAAATTTACAAAAAAAAAACTTTTCATAATTATACAAATTTAGAACCAGGCCCACTATTCGTAGTGCTTCTTGTTTAGTATCCCAAATGTTCAACTAGATGTGGCGTTTCGTGTTAAGATAAGTTGGGAAATAACAAAAGTGGCGGTAAGGTAGGTAGGAATCTGGTCACGTGACCCACTCATCACATGGCGTTGAATGCCATCTGATTTTACACTACACTTTTGGACCCCATGCGGTTACAAAACTTAGTAAATCATAGATATATAATATGAAAGTTGTGAGAGCTTGCAGTGCTTTTTCAAAAAAAAAAAATTATTTTTACAGGTGCATAATGTCTGATGCCAGTATTCCAAGATTAAAAATGACTGATACTAGTGAAGATTTACACTGTTCCACAAAATTGAATTATCGCACTATCGGCATTAGGTGGACCATCGAAAATTACGATGATGTCTGTAAAACAGTGAAATTACTTAAATCGCCTGAATTTCCTGAAGGCGAAGAGGAATTGCAAAAATGGTGTATTGAATTTGAACCTTTGGAAATAATCCCCAATAGCCAACAATTACTGGTGGTTTATTTAAAAAGAAGGCCATTAAACGGTGATATTTATGTTGATGCTATTCTAGGCCTTGAAGATAAATCGAAACATGTATTAAATCTATCGTTTAAGTGTATAGTGCCTGACGGAGAATACGGAGTGTTTAGATTTCTTGTAAAAAATATATGTGAAACATTACTGTGGAATGAGACTGCAGATAAAAGTTTAACAATTACTTGTAAAATTCGAATTTTTGATACCAGTGAACCCAAAACTGAAACTGCCAGCAGGAAAAATATATCTGAGTTTTTTGAAACCAGTGATTTGATCCAAGACATCTCTAAATTGCTCCTCAATGACCAAGCCTTCCAGGACGTAACGATTTCTGTCGGGGAGAAGACTTTTCGTGCTCATAAAGCTATACTTGCAACACGCAGTGAAGTTTTTCAAGCAATGTTTACAAATGAAATGAGCGAAAAAAGCAACTCATTAGTTGAAATCGAGGACCTGACCCCAAAAGTGATTGAAAAAATGCTTCTTTTTATTTATACTGATAAAGTTGAGGATTCGGATTTGAAGGAATTCGCCCCTCAACTTTTAGATGCTGCGGAAAAATACAATTTGCGACGGCTGAAGGAAATGTGTATCGCAGCACTGTACGAAAATTTGTCTATTGAAAATGTTCTCAATACTCTGGAAATTGCTGATACATATTCAATTCCAAATTTAAAGAAAGAAGCTCTACAGTTTTTGGTAGCACACCGTCAAGTTGTAATATGTCAGGACGAATTTAAAACTTTAATTGCAGAACGTCCACATTTAGTGGTGGAAATGTTCAGGATGAATATTCAGAATAACAATCCAGAAACTTCAACAGATACTTTGTTTAAAAGAATGAGAGATATAATTGCAGAAAAATAACTGCCTTCTGAATTTCCTCTAGTAATATTTAAAAAATATCTGAGTCACATTCCTTATTCTGTCTTTTAGTCGCTTTGCAGAATATACTGAAATGGAACACATCACTTCCGAAGTACTTTTTTGCACTTTATATAAATGTGGCGTCCATTTTTTCCACCAGTTCTTCTATAATTAAATATTATATATATACAAATATTAAAGTAGATACATGTGTTTAAGATTATATTATTGTATACAAGTTGTAATTACTGTATTAATTTGAAATATGTAATAAAGAAAGCAAAACGCAATTTTAAATTTCTTGACTTCTCATTTAACCTACGGATTGGAGCGAATTAACATTTTTGAAGGCCCGTAAATCCCGTTTTCTTATTTCCCAGCAAAAAGGACCCATTGAAAAGACGACTCTGTGAATTGCGTATCTGTCATTTACAGACTCAGAAAGTTAAAACTGAAACGGTTTGCGACTATACGAGGGTGGATTGATAAGTTTCCGGCCTGACCAAGAGATGGCGCCACTAGGCCTACCTTGAGGTGGCGTTCTATAGTACCATCCTTAGATAGC
>NC_046657.1:31807993-31830410 GCF_010883055.1 Belonocnema kinseyi
CATTCTATAGAGATGGCATTACTAGACTAGAACACCGCTATGAGAAATGTATCAGCCTTGGAGGAGATTATGTTGAGAAATAAAAAAAAAAATGCTTAAAAAGGTTGTTTTTCTTGGTCAGGCCGGAAACTTATCAATCCACCCTCGTATATCATTTTCTCAAGCAGGTTCGAATCTGCCATGTACTGCAGTGACCAATTGAAGCAAGGTCATATTAAATCGGTTTCCCTTTTTTTGAACGAGACCGACTTTTTTATGTTAAGCTGCCATATTTTACACGATTTTTCAAATTGATAATTTATCGAAAGATTAAAAGAAATCATGCGCAAGGCTACTAGATTCGTTTTGCTATTTTAGTTCTAAGATGTTTTAAGCCTTTTGCGGCATATAAGGTGGTCAAAACATTAATAACGACTGAAGTCCAGTTACAGATACGAAATTCAGAAGGCTTCCAAACCCATTCAACACAAATGAATGGATTTTTGTTTCCTGGGTTCTTTAAATAAATTGAGACGAATTTAGATGAATTAAGACAGCGCATATTGAATGCATGAACAAGGTCAATTAAAAAAAGAATCATAAAAAGTGGATGCATTGAGATTAGAACCAGTAATCGCTCTTGTATCAGCCCAAAGTTACCCCACTGATTTACGTGATAATTTTACTTAACATTTAAAATAAATTTTATATTCTCCACACCTTGGTTTCAGTGTTACGGATGAAATTGTATAAATCAACACTTGCTGAAATTTGTCGCAACGAATTGGGGTAAATTCAAGTGAGTATTTTACTGTAACGAATTCAGATGCTTTTACCAATCTTGAAGCGTTTCCTTCGCTGAATTGAAACTTTTGCACAATTTTTGTTACGTGTCTTAGTCGTAGGGGTGTCTTAGGACTTGAAAGAGTAGAGGGGAATTTAGTTTCGGTCAACCAAGAAAATGTCTGCTTGTCAGGGAATATTGCACGGCAATGTTCAGGACAGTTTGGAAGATTTATTTAACTTCCCAATGGGCACAAAATTCGGTGACGTCTTTACGACATCGTTTCGACATCTTTACGACATCCTATGTCCATATTGTTGAGGCATCTTTACGATATCGTAAAGAAATCGTCATCATATGTTCCGCCGTGTTCTAGGAGGACCAAAGAACTACTGCGCAGTCGTATGTGTCTTAGAATACTACTGCGCAACCGTGTGTGTCTTAGAATACTACTGCGCATCGAATTAAGTTAAATAAATGTGAAAATTGTCCTGAACATTTCCGTAGAATATTTCCTATCAAGCGAATATTTTTTTTGGTTGAACGAACCTTGTCTAAACCTTTGAATGCCATATTCCAAACCTTGCATTGACAGTTTAAGGGGGGAGATACCTTTAGAATTTCCGAAAAATCGATTTTTTTCTCTCCTATTTTGAATGTATAATACATTGAAAATATACTGTGAAAAGGAAAATATCAAAATAAAAAAATATCAAAAATGTCAGAGTTCGCATACCGTCACTAATCAGGTAGTCGGAGCGCTTGGGCCGTAGCAATGTTTCTTACGCAATAGGTTTGTATATTTTTTTGTCCCATAAATTTTGGGAAGGCTGATTACTACGTTACTACGTTTACTACGTTTATTACGTGGACCCGGAATCGCCGATTGATTGGCAAATCACTGAAACTAATAGTTATACCGTAACGAGTCTTTAAACGTGATTATCTCGAAATTGTCTTTTCAAAAACTGCTCGTGTTGTAACTTAAAAGGTTGTTGACCGATTAGGCTGAAATTTGCAGGGGTTTCTCTTTATGGTACTATCGGAAGAATATACCTAAAAGTTTAAAGATATCGGGTTATTAAATAATTTTTTTGGGCTAAAAACTGTTGAAAAAATGGTCGAAAATTTGGACTTTCGATTAAACAGCCGATATAAATTTTAATTTTCAACTTTTTTATTATTTTATAGGTTTATCCTTCCCTTAAACAAATAAGTAATCGAATAAAAAAACCTTTTTTATATCAGATGAATGGAAAATTTTTGACAGCTGCAGCAGTTTTCGATGTCTCGGAGCAGACGCTTGAAGAAATATTCTGCAGGGTCGCCATTTTGTGAAAAAAATCACATGTTTTTTTACACTTTAACAATGTAAGAAAAAGATGTTAAAATTAATAAATGATCTAGTTATTTTATCAACTTAAAAAAAAATTCATTAAAATTGATTGATTTTACCCTTTCTCCCCCCTTAAGGAAATCTTCAACGAATTTTTGGTGTTATCTGGGTCAATTTATATTGAAAAATAGATAGAAAATGATAGACATTGATAGATATATGATGCAATGAGATAGGGAAGAGGAGATTACAAAAGATAGACAAAAGTTTAGGTTAACCGAGAGATCGAAAAATATAGATGTGGATGGATAAAAGGATAGGATGAGATAGAGAAGAGGGTATTGAGAAAAATAGACATGCATATAAATTAACAAAGAGATAGAAAAAGATATAAACGTTGATAAACGTAGGATAGGCTGAAATTAAGAAGCAGACATTAAAAAAGACAGACGCGACTTTAGAATGACAGAGAGATAGAAAAGGATTAACTGACATAAAAAAAGGATAGGATAAAATAGAAAACAGAGAATTGAAAGAATAGATGGAAGTTTAGATTGACAGAGAATAACTAAAAGATTCAAGTGGTTGTACAGTTTCTCAGTAAGTACCTAGAAAAATAATCTGAGTGACATGTTTTTATTTTTCACATATTAATGTGAAAAGGGGCTTGGAAAATTGTAAAGCTACCTAAAGAGTATGCACTTTTGTATGATTTCTCGGAATTTTGTAATTGTGGAGGAGTTAAATATAAATTTATTATACATATTGAAACAGCAAAATTCCAAATATGCATCAAAATTAAATAAGTAATTTGAAATGTTTAATTTCTTTTAACTCTTTTCCATTCTTTAAATTTGATGTATTTTTTTCATTTTTTTGAATTGATTGGAATGCTTTCGAATTGTTTAAACTCCCTAGAACACATATTCTTAATTTTTCCGTATTCTAATGTATGATTGATCTGAATACCTCTTAATTCTCTAAATCATCTGTATTCCTCAATTCATCTAAATTGCAATACATTATTTTGAAATCCTTTAAATATTTTAATAATTAGCGAAATTCAAGGAATTTAGAAAATTTCAGGAATTCCGAACAATTAAGGATCCCGGTGTATTCAAGGAAAACAGAATTTCCGCATATTAAGGGAATCCATGACCTTCAGAATATTCAAGGAGTTCAGGATATTTGGAGCAACCACGAATTTCAGGAAATTCAGAGATTTTAAAAAAGTTTAGAGAGTTTAAGAAATTTAAAGAGTTCATGATATTTAAAGATTTTCAGGAATTCTGAGCATTTAGGGTTTTTGAGGAATTCAAAAAATTTCATGATTTAAAGTATTCAAGGAATTCAGAGATTATCAGATATTTAATTCAGGGAATTCGGAATATTCCGGTAATTCAGCGTAGTCAAGGAGTTTATGGATTTAAGCAATTTAAGGGGATTTAAAGAATGCCGGTAATAAGCGTTGAATAGAGAAAAATTAATATTTCTAGATTTCAGCCTAAAAGTGAAGATTATTCTATTATTTTGAATGCGCGATTTTTCCATCTGTCTAAAATGTCATTATAAAAATGTGATATCTCCGAAACTAATTTATTTCTATTTATATTACGGCCGCCGGATATGTTCCTATTCCCCAAAAGAGAATGTTTTTTTGAATATATTTAATTCCTTGTAATTGTACCGACAGATAACCTCACAGGGATGTCTTCTATTCCCCAAAAGTGTTCAATTTTTAAGATTATTTAATTCCTTCTAATGAGTTCACAAAATATGTGTAATGAATTCCTTTAATTTCATCATGTGGAATATAAGTTTTGAAAATTTAATCTTAATCAATTCAAATCTGCCTCTTTAGAGTTAAAATTAATTCAATTTACACATTTAAATAGATTTCTTTGGTTGGTTTCTTAAGACGTTTAAAAAAATTATTAATATATAAATAAATATAAATTTGAATATTTTTCAAATTTATAAGTTAAAAAAAGATTTGCTCAGGAAAAATAGGTTAAATAAAGGCTCTCGTTAAATTTTACTATGTTGATTGATAGGACTGCATTTGCACTTTTTCTGTTCCCGTTAGGGGATTTTTAGACGGAGAAAAATCGCGTATTCCTACCAATAAAAATTTTTAATTTTTCTGAATTCAACGGTCATTTCTGGGATTTGAAGAATTTGAGAACATTTAAGGAATTTTATGAATTCAGAATATTCCAGGAATACAGAGAATTTCAAAGCACAGCAGAACTATTTGATTGAGGATTCAACTATTTTGTTGAGAATTCGTCATTTTTGTTTGAATACCACTTTTTTCATATTTAAAATTTAAATCTTCTGGTTAAGGATATTGGTTAAAACCAATTTTGATTTTTTTTTTATATACGGCACTGACTCAATATATTTCTTTTTCCGAAGGATTTGCGAACGAAAGATAGAAAACTTGTCGAAAATCCGGGGTTTTGCGAGGTCCTCGGATCAATATAAGTTGAAAAATCAACAAATTTGTTGAGGAAATGATTATTTTCATAACAAATATGAATTTCGCGAAAGATATAAATCAGCGGGTAGCAGACGACCGCATTGACATGCCCTGTGTGTGACTTGTAACTGTATTTTTGATCAGCAACGAGGCTACCTGACAACTTCACGTTATGCACGGTATCGGGGCATGGCGGGAAGTTGACAGCTAGCCTGGTTGAGATTTATAACTCTTCTTTGTTGTTCAGTCATTTTCTTACTCAGTCTGATCAATATTCTTAAATAATATTTTTTTTGACTAATTTCTTCAAAAAAATGTAAAAATAAACTTAAAAAATTTTTCCACATTATAACACGGAATTGAATAAAATTCTGCGCCTAATAAATCCAAATTTGCGACAAAATGTCAACTTTATGAAAAATACTGTAAAAAAAAACTTCAAATTTCAATGTTTTCTAAAAATTGGAATAACTCTGAAAATAATTAAATTTTTAAACTGTATATTATTATTACTAACATTTAGCAGAATAAGGTAAATAATCATTTTAAAAAATGTAAGTCTGTACAGCTGTTTGGAATTTTGCTATTTTGTTGTGTGTCTGACCTTACGGAAAAATATAAGGAAAAAATTGTAAAAACATTTTTTTATCATTTTGACGAATACCATACAAAATTCCGTTTAAAATAATTCCAAGGTCATCGAAAGTTGGAATTGTTTTCCGAGATATTACAACTTATTGTATGTTTTATACTACTCAATGTCAGCAACCATTAATCATTTGAAAAATATTCCCTAAGTTATTAAAAATCCTCGCAGATTGCATTCAAAACCATTTGAACTAAAAACTTTACATTTATTTCGGTGAAAAACTTAAATTTTTGTAAATTCTCGAGAAAAAAATCGCTCATGAACGTGACTTCGAGTCGACAGCAGTGTTGCCAACAGTGGAACCAATTTTGGAAACGTTTTGAACTGCTATTGCGTCGCGCTGGTACTCCCTAATTGGTTACTCTTGGCGCGCTGAGTTTGAATAATATAAATATTAAATTTTAAATTTATAATAAATAATAATTTGGAAATGTATACAAAGTAATTGATTAATCCTAAAATAAGATTTTAGAATCACAGATAAAAAATTCGAGTTGAATTAAAAAGACATTACGACAATGTGACTTAAAACAAAATCACTTAAATGACCAAAAATGAATTAAGATTATTGTTTCATCCGAAGTCAGAATTAATAACGTTTTTGCATTAAAATCACATTTTTTCATCTGTCATTCCAAAATTCTAATTTAGGATTAAGGGGGGAAATATGTTTAGATGACTCAAAAAATCGAATTTTTTTAAAGTCATAAATTGTTAGTAAAACAATCGACTAATATGTTCCCAAAGTTTCAATTAAAAATTTCAATTCGTTCTGGTGTTACGATCGTCTGTGGATGTCTCCCCTTACGTGCCGAACCGCACGGTATGTAATGTTGGATGGTCACTCGGTAGCCCTTTGGACTTAATGTGAGTAAATTTGGGAGCAGTATTACTATATGGTGCTGGAATCGCTGATTAATCAGTAAGTAATTAAAATAATGTCATTACCGCCTCGATTTCGTTGTTTTCAACCATTTTTTTTTTAACGCATTTTTCTTTAAACGACTTTTTTGGGACTTCCGTACACTATAGCTCAAAAAGTTTTCGGTCAATCATTTTAATAATTGGCAGATACTTTCTTTATATAATTACGCTCTATTTGAACCTAAATACCTAGTTTTATTATTGTTTCAAGTATTTTTTACACGCAAGAATAGTTAAAAAAAATATCCAAAAATCAATGTCTCCTGTTTACACACCAATAAAAAATTGAATTTTCTGTTTTTTGCGGAATCAAGTTTACATAGAAACTCTATATGTAACGAATCAAACTTTGGAACCTTATTGATTTAAAATAAAATCTCTGGCCTCCAGAATGTACGAAAGTACCGACTCCAAATAGTGACGTTTGATGGGCAGCAGCCGATATCTTCCATGTTTCTCAGAAAAAAAGATTTGAAAATTACACAATTTCTTCTTAAATATATGTACAAAATTTTCACAAAATATAAATAAATTATATTCATTTCTTTATTGTCAAAAAAAATCATGAAAATCATTTTAAACACCCCTTCTTAAACATATTTCCTCCCTTAAGGAATTACTTTTGATGCATTTCCTAATCATTATTCATCATTAATATTAACTTTAAATATTTGTATAATTAAAAATACGCGCGCTCATAGTAGCCAATCGGGTTGTCGGCGCGACACAAGCGCAGTTCAAAAATTACCCAAAATTGGGAACACTGGTTGCCAAAGCAAAGACGATGACAGTGTTGCCAACAACTGGACATTTTCTCTGATTCCGAGTAATTTATATATTATCGAGAATTTTTTGGGAAAGCGACATATACCGGGAAAATTCATTTTAATTACATTTAATAGCTTAACATTTTTTAGACAACTTCTCAGAAAGTTATTTCCAAAAATTATGTGTTCAGGCTGCAAATCATGATTTTGCAGTAAAACAATCATTTAATCCGATTTTTCATTTCTAAAATCACCGAGAAACTTTCAGGGAAAAATTTCCGAGTTCGGGTAAAATTCGTTCTGCCCACTAGAATTAGAAACATCGCGTTGCATCTTATTGCAAAACTGTTTTCAGGTTTTGGTATGTCTATAATTCTGCTTTACTTCTCATTGTATTTTCTTTCATTATCAGCTAGAATAGAAAATACGTGCTGAAAGAAAGGGCCAATATCATACTGGCACGCTATTTAAAAAGTATTATTGTTGAAAGCTCAAGGTTATAAACTTCTGTAGTGCACTTAACTCGCTCGATTTATTGTTATTTTGCCAAGGTAAGAAAGTTTAGTATTTCATGCTCAATTGTTTTAAATTCAGTGGATCATTTTTTATTCTGAATGACCCAGCCGAAAATCGCTGTACAGATAATGTTGACGATTCCTGTGCAGGAATTTGGCAAAGGAAAATGATCCTGCAAAGGAACATGCACCGTCAAAGACACCTTTGAAAGGTTTCTGTACAGGTTCTTTTGCAAAGCTAAATGGAGTTGCAGGTTCCTGTACAGGGTCCCTTACAGAAAGCTTTGAAAAAAAACCTTCGGAATGATCTTAAACAGAAACGCGTACAGGTTCCCTTTATAGAAGGCTATCCTGATAACTTAGTCGCTTACAGCTATAAAATTGCCTTGCTTGTATAGTTCCAACTCGGATCACTGCCGCTTTCGGGCCCGTAGGAAATTCCAAAAAGCCAAAAACCTCCACTCTAAGCGCGTTCACGCTTGAATGCGTGAAGAAGAATGCAGCTGATAAAAATCTAGCATTACGGCGCGTCATTTTTGAAGCAAAACCTTTAAATATTTGACGAAACGTTAAATAAAAAATGATCAGTTAGCTATCTTTGATATTGCAATATACAGTATTTATCTTGCCACGGATGGGATCGTAGAGGAGTAATTTTCCTGGAAACGATGTTCCCCCACTCTCGAGTCTAATCTTGATGCGTTGTATTTGATGCGAATTGTTTCGCACCCTACGTGTGTTGCCGCGCGCGGATCAGTGTTTACAAACAGAGAAAGTTCGATTTTCAGAATACAGATTGTGGAAGTGATTATCTCACATTTGATTCCAAAAAATTTTTAGTACATCGCTCTCTCGCGAAATAAACTGAAAAATAGGTTAGTATTTACGAATTATTGATAAACCTTTGATTAAATTTGCCATACTTGAGGTTATCCCATATGGCAAAGAAATTATCATAAGACATAAACATTATGATTTCGAAATTTTTTATAAACCTCATTAACAAAGCATATACTGACTTTTTGCACTTTAAAATTACCTTAAAAGAACTAAACCATTGACGGCAACGTAAATAGTGAGCGTAACAATTCTCGGATGCCGAGCGGTCGCGGTCGTGGTGGGGGAAGAACTCGAGCGAGAGTTAGGGGAAGCGGCAAGGTAAGTAGCGTCGACTGTATTCAGAAATATCTGCAAGAAACGAGAATACTAGGGTGGTATAAAAATGCATTACAAATTTTGTTTTCACTCTAAAGGGCAAGTCATCCCCCCCCCCCCCCCCCCCCCCCCCCAGAAAAGTTTAACATGCGCCACCGGGAACTTCAAAATACTATTTGATTAACACCGTGAAATTTGGGATTTTCTAAAAATTAAACTCATACTTCAAGGTTCGATCGTAACGTACCAAGTTTTTTAGGTATTAAAGAGATGGATCTACAAAATAAAACCATTCTAGTAACTTTTATTTTTAACCAACCATTACCCCCTCCCCCCTTCCATTACAGCGCTCCAAATATGACCCAAAAATAAAAAAATAATCCTTTTTACGTATTGTTGTTAGCTTGTAGAAATTTTTGCTATTTTGTAATACAAATAATTACTTATGAACAATTTGAATATCCCCCATTACTTTTTCAATAAATTGTAATACTTTAAATTAATGTAATAGATTAAAACAATTATTTACTTCCAAAAATGTTTCAAAAATCGTATTTTCTGAAATAATTGTAATAGTTAATCATTGTTTTAGGTATTAAAAATTTTAAAACAATATTTAATTATTTAAACAAATAAAGTATTATTTCCAAAATATTTCAAAATTAAGCCAGAAATGTCCACTTCTACCTCAAGTTGGTATCCTGTGCTACTTTTTGTTTAATAATTACATTCTTTTGATACATTTCTTCTAATGTTTAACCAATTTCCATTTATTTAAACAATTCTTATTTGCTCAAGCAGTTTTTTTTTAAATTAAAAAAAATAAATATAAAAAAATGGAATAAATGCAATTATTTGTCGGCCTGCATAGTGTTTAGAAAGAATATATTAACCATTTTATAATTTGTTATATAAACTAAATTTGTTTAAACAATTATTATTTTTCTCAACAACATTTTAAAAATCACATTTTTTAATGAAACACAATGTTGAATGATTTTGAGGAGTAGTACATTCTTCTTAAAGCTGTATGTCATTGTTTATACAATTAATTTTTTTTTGAAATTTCTCTCAAATTAAGTATTTTAAATTGAGGACGCTTACGAATAAAAAGTGTTTAAATAATGACATGACGTTTTTAACAGAATTTACTACTCCACGGAATCATAAAATATTACGTTTAATTCAAAAAATACGATTTCCAAAGTATTTTTAGAAAAGTAATTGCTTAAACAAATTACATTTGTTTAAACAATTAAACAATGGTTAATCTGTGATTTCTATACACTATGCAGTCAGAAAGATAATTGTATGTATTCTGTTATATTATTTTTTTAAATTACCGAAAAAACTGGCTGAGCAAATAAAAATTATTTAAGCAAATAGGAATTTGCTGAAAATGAGAAGAAATGTACAAAATCATGTAATCTTTCAATCAAAATTAGCATATGATACCAATCTGAGGAAAAAGTGGACATCTCTGGCTCAATTTTTAGAAATTTTAAAAATAAACAGTAATAATTTCTTAAATAATTGCATAATGTTTTTAAACAAATGTACTAGTTTTAAAAAGGATAAACCATTAAATTTCATACAGAAGATACAACTGTTTTAAAACAATGTTTGGAATAAATAATTGTTTAAATTAATTGCGTTAATTTAAATAATTAAATATGGTAAATGTGCATAAATTTGATTATACATCATAGCACATTTGTTTCCAAGTGTATTACAAATAATTTTGAATAACTAACAGTTTTCATCATATTTGATTTCTTATATGTATGACAAAATGAACAATTTATTTGACTGAAAAATTCAAGATATTAGACGAAAAAATATTCAGATTTGCCCCCCCCCCCCCGCGGCAATCCTCGTAGCGTTCGCTATGAAATTCATCGGTTGCGAGTGAAGCTAAATTGGGGGTAGCGCTCGATTGAGAAACCGGGGAATTGGCACTGCTCGGAATTTTGACTGTATTCTCTTCAAGATTCAACTCACTATTGATAGCGACCCAATTATTTTCATCAATTTGACAGAAATCTACAACCTTCTCTGATAGGAATGTAATAAGTATTCTTTTATAGACGTACGAATTGAGGTTCAAAATCGGATGTGAGAAGCTGAAAATACGTGCCTGAGGCCAATGGGAATTTCGGACCCACGTACCCTAAGACCCATGTGTCCCAAGACTGACTGACCCAGGGCCCAAGTGCCCCAGAACCCATGTGCCCCAAGACCCATGTTCCCCGAGTCCCAAGACGCATGTGCCCCAAGACCTAAGTCCAAGAACCCAAGTACCAATACCCAAGTGCCTCTAGATAGAAAAGACTTGTTTATTACCCTTTTCTGCATTTATTGGCGGTATACATTTTTAAACTTCCACTTGTCTCTAATTTATTATATGATACTTTTTTTCATCGTGCGTTCTGCACCATTAATTTAATTATACCATCATTATTAAATTGAATGCTTATATATGTTATCAAGTGCTATATAATATTTGTCCAACATGCAATAAATCTACTTCGTTTATTTGCTTTCTAATAATATTAGCAAGAGAATTACAACTCTTATCTTATTAGTGCATACCGTCGCATTATTTTTAAAGTGAAAAATGAAATTCATTTCTCTGAAATAGAACAAGCGCACTTTAGCTGCCCGCGGAGTGCCAATAAAATGGCACTTTATGCGACGAGCGGCACGTAAAATGACAGCAAGAAGGAAGAAGCGAGTGAAAAGTAAAAGAAATGGGGAAAAAAGAGTGAGTAGAATTCATTTTAAAACTACGTTAAACTACGAAGTGGATTTTGGACTTCTAGCGTCACCCCACGCGCGTACGTACGCGGTAGGATCAAATGCCCTTTTCCAGAATATTTGAACTGAATATTTTATATTATTAATGTTCACGATCTTACTTCATGCTTCAGTGCTCATAAACGCATTTTAACTATAAATTTAGTATTTCACCTTCAGATGCTCTACGAAATTGAATACAATTTCCTATAAAACATTTTTAATGTAAAATAGTATATATTGTCTAAGATATTCTATACATATTTTCCAACATTAATTATACGGATGTGAAATATATGATTTCTATGCTCTATAGAAATAAAATGGAAATGAAATGTTGTTGGATGCTGTTAATTTTGCTTGGCTCAAGTCAATGGCTGGTATGAATGGGGACGATGGAATATGGGTATGATCAAACTAAATAAATATTTGGTAGCTTATGCTTAGAAGAAGTGTACGTTTTCTTTTGCTGATGATTGATAATATAGCACATTTTAGTATTTTGAAACCACAGTTCCCTAAGACCCAAGAGTCTCAAGATCCAAATGCCCCAAGGGCCAAGTGCCCCAAGAGCAAAGTGACTCAAGGCCCAAGTGATACGTGACCCAACTCACACAACTGCCGGGAAATCCAAGAGCTATGAATGTCGTCAATGTTTCCGAAGATGCAGGCTTGTCCCCAAGTTCAGGGGGACATTAGATGTAAATAATAATTATCATATTTTATTACCATATGCTATATTATATAATATTATTAATATGTACATTACGTAAGACAAAAATGCATATAATTGTGTGGTATACGTTTATGCACTTTTGTTGCATTTATTTAATGTATACATATTTTTTATCTAGCTTTATAAAATATTTACCCAAGATTAACCCTCCGTTTACAGACAGAGGATTTTAAGGCACAAACGATTTTTTAAACTGGAATGTCTTACCCTTGGGAAAGTAATGAAGTTCGGTTCCCCCCTCGAAAAAATCTAGGTAGTAGCAGGTTCAGGTCCTGTGAGTGGCTCTGCAGTTCGTCAGTTAACCTGTTAGCGGTGCGCGTTGAAAGTGCGTACAGTGACATAAAAAACCCTGTCTGTACCCAAGAAACAAGAAACGATTGGCCGCGTTTCAATCGTATTTCAAGTCGTATGAAATATGTATCTTAAAGACAGGGGCGGTCAACGCAATGGGAAGTAAGCAGCAATAGATACCCAGAGCTAGCGCCGCGTACAATTGGACCTCGAAACACAGCGTTTTCAGCAGCAGTACGTTTTGAGGTGTTATCCCTTTGACAGTCTGTTGTCGACTGATGCTCTTGCTCCATGGTACTAAAGTATTATAGCTGAATCCAACCTTTTTATTGAAAACAATACCCATTATCGTAAAGACTTGATGTACAGTCTGATTGTTATAATTTCTCCACGAAAATTAACCAAATGTCCGTCTTGATCAACTATACGGAGCTGTATATGATCTATTGTTTTGATGACGATCGGCAAGTAAATGATGTGCGATGGGACTTCCACTATCTTATATCCTGGCGGTACAACGGGGAAAAATTCATGAATAGTGTGTACTTTTTGACCTTTGATGTACGCTCCTGTAGTTATTTTACATTCAACTCTGAGAGCATTTATTTTAATGATGGATACTGGTTGATCAGATTCATGATGTTTATTAGGTTGCAATCCTATATGTGTATATCACCTATTTCATAACTTCCTCTAGGTATTTTAATTATTTCTTTACCCACATAGAATTTATTTTGACCAATGTCTACATTGGGAATTGAGTTGAAGGTTAGAAATTCCACAAGACCAAGAACGTAATTTTTGTATGGAGACAACTCAATTGGAGGAAAATACTGATTTTCTAGGATCGAAGAAGTGCCCGATAATGTTAACGTCAATGAATCATCCATGATGACGGCTAGTTTTTGACTGGCTTGAAATCATTAGCCTCTACATTTATATAGATTATACATACTTTGAGATTTTAATTGATTGCATAAAAATTTAAGGCATAAACGTCCACATACTAATGTATCATGATTTTGATACCTTTCATGATTATATTTTACGCTACCAACACCGAGATACTTAAAGAGATCCAAAGGTGGCCTGAGTTTACCAAAGCTATCAAAATAAATTATTTTACTGTTCAACTTTTTATACGCAACCCAATGAGTACCTAGATTGTTTTTATCATCAAGGTTAACAATAGCACTTTCACATTTACGTGGCCCACAGTTTGGTAATCCATTACGCATAAAAACACCTCTAAAATGTTTAATTTTCAAAGATTTTGCGAATTTAAGTAAATCTGCATCGGTTAATGCTCGGTGAGGTAGCGTCACTTTAAGTTTTTTGATTTGCACTTGAGCCCCCCTCCTTGATTATATGGTTTTAGATGAAGTCCTAATCCTCCTTTATATGGTTTCAAATAAAGACCTTTCCCCACAGCAATGGCACTTAGACCGGCAAAGATGGGTATAAGAAAGGGTAAAGCCACCCAATTTCTTTGGAACTGGTAAAATTGGAGGTTTCGTTACATTTATTTTTCCACCAGTCTTTTTTACAGCTGCACGTGCACCTCTGAGAGCAGATTTGATAACATTTCATGCATCATTACCTGCTATCATAGCTTTTCCAGCTGCTGTAACTATTTTTTTGAGTGTGGTGGTAGGCCTTTTATTTTTAAGACCCATACCAAATTTTGATTTATTTTTCATTGCATTAGTTATTCCCCAAGCAGCAGCCTTTTCATCCAAGCCTGCGTCCTGGGCAAGGACACGTTTCAAAGGTTTATCAGCTAGTACACTGTCAGCTGAGTTTCTAGCCTCCATATTTTCTCTATTTTGTGAGTAGGCTATATCGTGCTCCTTACAAGCAGCGTCAAGAGGATTGATTCCAGGATCACCTCGCGCAATTCGTTTTGCCAATTTCGTGCCTGGTTCACAGTACTATTATCCAGGAATATGTAACTCTACAGAAAGATTATTACGAGTAATAATTTTATTCAACAGGCATTTGCCGTGTCTTGCCTCTTTTAAGGATCGCTTACCACTGACTGTAGGTTTGTCACCGTGAACAATCATATCTGTTTGAGAGATACTTTCAGACTAAAGACTGAACTTAAATAGCACAACTCATAAAGCTACCTATCGATAATTTCGATTCGCTTGTACAACATGAGAAAAAAAACAGCATGGACATCTGTTACCAAGCCGTGTATGAGCAATATTTTGTGGACCTTCCAACTGTGGAAAGACAAATGCTTTGTTGGCTCTGTTAATACACCCAAATGGATTGAGATTTGAAAATGTTTATGTTCACTCTAAATCTTTAAATCAACCAAAATACAAATTTTTAGAAAAAGTTCTGAACTCAGTAGCAGGTGTTGAGTACTGTCCTTTCAAAGAGCATGATGATGTTGTGATACCAAATGAAGCTAATTCAAATTCAGTTTTTGTATTTGATGATGTAGCCTGTGAAAAGCAAGATAATATAAAAGCATTTTTTCAATGGGTAGACACAAGGATATTGACTGTTTTTAATTGAGTCAGACATGTGCTCGTATTCCGAAACATCTTATACGTGATAATGTTAATTTTCTTGTATTGTTTAAACAAGATGAGATGAATCTGAAGCATATATATGATTATCATGTGAATAGTGCCATGCCTTATTCACAATTTAAAAAGGTGTGTTTAGCTTGCTGGTATGATGATAAGAATGGATTTGTTGTAATTGATAAGGATAGAAATCTGAATCAAGATAGATATAGAAAAGGTTTTGTCTGTTTTGTTAATCTGAAAAAGCAATAAATATGTTTGTAATGACTACATAAAGACAGTTACACTTTGAGCACTACGGCATTAACATTTCTACACGTGAGGAGGGCTTTCATAAGCAAAAACATATTTTGCATGAAATTGATAAAGCTAGTGAAGCGATTGGACGAAAGCATAGATTACTAAAGTTGGGTAAAGAAACAGTTGATCAGACATTAAATGATACATTTAAGCCCATCATTACACCACTTGAGAAAATAGTTAATGGTTTAAAAACTGTTAAAAGAGTTGATCCAATCGGAAATGTAGCCAAGAATAAAATGAAAAATGAAATCAAGAGTGAATCTGAAGAAGAATTTCAGCAAGAGTTTCAAAATGATGGTGAAGAGCAAAATGATCAAGATGATGATGAAAATTCATTCTTGTCAGCATACGATTCAGAGGCTTCAGAGGATTTAGAAACACCAGTTTCCTTTCCATCAAATTATATAGCTGAAATATTTACCGTAATCCATGTTAAGAATACTAAACCAGTGACGTATATGCTTAAAGATTATCGGGATAAAGCTATTTTAGGTAGTTCTTATGAGCAAGAACTAGGCAAAGTTAGACATCCAGACATTTACTTGGTTGAAAAACAACTGAAAAAGCGAGGAAATGAGCTATTTGTAAAATGGTTAGGTTTTGATGACTCACACAATAGTTGGGTAGATAAGACTAGCTTGTAAGTATCTTTTGTATTTTCATTTTTTTCTGAATAAAGTTGATTATTTTCGGGTATATATGTCTTTTTTACTTACACATCTGCCTACCCTTAATCTAGTAAATGAAAAAAGGTGAATTTAGTTTAAATTATATTTTTATTCAGACATTTCTTACAAAAAAAAAATACATGAAATTTTTAATTTATAAAGCTACCTTTCACGCATCTGAGTTCTGGTAATTTCTCAATCACTTCTTCACACACATTCTGACTATAAAAAGTCATCATTTCAAGAAATAGAATTTCAAATCGCATACGATTAGCAAATATAAGTTTTTCATTACTTTACTCTTTAAACTTGTATAGCTTTTTCCTATATAAGATTTTACACTTTTCACAGATGGTGATTTCACCTTACGCCATACACTTTCAGCGATGGTTTCAATAATGACATCTTTTATGTGTTGAAACGGCATAACACTCAGACATAGAAGATACCGGTCGATACAAGGGTTGACTTCCCGAAGAACAGCAAACGTTGTTTCTTGCAGAACAAATGGATAATATTTTTGCGTTTCTTGAATTTTCTCCAAAGCCACTATATAATTTCCAAAAGATATAGTCATGTGTATAGGGAAATTTCCACAGTCGGTGCATTGTTGCTTCTCTTGGCCATCAAGGAAGAGTGTCATGAGGTTAAAGTAATTTTTAAATAATTTCCACTCTTTAAGATTTAGGCTTATACTTGCATGAGGATGACTGGCCTGAAGTTTCACTGCTGAGGCGAGCTTTCCGTCTTTTTTAAATTCAGCACCAACAATAATTTGTTTTGTGGATGATGAATTCAGGTTGTTTGTGGTCGCATGTAGCATTTGGTTTTGTGGTGCATAAGGCATGATGAATATTACACCGAAGCTTGTCATTGACTGAGCGATATTTGAAAAACTGCACACACTTTTAAATTTGTCTCCACAAATTCAATGGAGTTAAAGCGTCCACCCAAATATACCATTTCAAGATGCTGATCTTCACAGGCTTTCTTCATTTGCATAAACAGATTTTTATCCTCTTCAAACAGTTTTGCCATTCTTTGAGGTAGGAAAGCGGTCAATTTGTTTTCTATGATTACAAGCGTTCTCGTTCCATATTTTTTTTTTTTTTTTTTTTTTTAGTTCACATAGATAAGGATTCCAGGAATCGATGTTGATGTCATCAGAATGGAATTTTTTTTTACCCCAGTAATTGTTTAACATTATATAAAATATGATGCGCCTGTCAGCAAATATCAAAAGATAATGTTTAATTAAATTATTTCACATAGATAAGGATTCCAGGAATCGATGATGACGTCATCAGAATGGAATGTTGTTTACCGAGAAACGTGTTGGAACCTGCATAAAAAGAGCGCTATATAATACCTTGGTTTCTCAGTAATACATGTAACATGATACCATTTTGAAAGAAAACGATTCTCAGAATTCTATGTAATTGGTATCATTGTTTTTTTCCATTCTTTCAAGAATATCAAAGGAGAACGTTTAATTAAATTATTTCACATAGATAAGGATTCCAGGAATCGATGATGACGTAATCAGAATGGAATTTTGTTTACCGAGAATCGTTATAATAGCACGAGGGTGGTTGCAGATCTTGGGAATTTTCAATGACGCGCTATTGCGATAAACATTTAATAAATCAAAATTATATTATTTTGGGGTGAAAAACTTCAATTCCGGAGAAACAGATATTAAATAGTCTAATATTGCTATATTGTATATCATATAATCTCCTACTCCACATTTTTAAGGATGAAAAGATCCATTTCCATGATCTCTAGCCGCAAGTTTGCTATTTATACGGAAAATCTGTATCCAGAACGCGCCCTACCTATCTACTAACACCTACCAATTGAATTATCTGCAATTGAAAATTTAAAAATTACACATTTAAAAAAATATTGAATAGTATGTATTTCAACATGACATTAGAAGAAAATATTTTTAAAACTCCATTCCTGATTTTGAAAGGTATTGTTTTTATTTAACAAATAGACATTAAGAGTATAATATAAGATTATTGTTTCAGGCATATTATTATTGTACTAACATTTTAATTTGTCCATAACCGCAATTGAAAAGCCCCCTTTGAATATTTTTCCTTTCATTTTTGAAGAATGTGATTTTTTTTTGTCAATCTGGTTTACACAATCTTACTTTATCATCAAAATTTTACGTTTTGTGAAGAAAAATTTAATTTGATATTTCGAATTGCAAAATGATATATTCCTCTTGAGAGAAACTTCACGTCACCTTGTCACACGATTGATTCTTTTTTTGCCAAAAGTTTGTTAAAAATAGGTTCGATTTAAAAACAAAATTGCTTACAAGAGGATGATAGATTTGTTTCACGACAACTTTTTCTCTGGATGTTCCTTCGCCAAGTTCTTGCACAGGAACCGGCAAGATTACCTGTACAGGTTCTTTTGAAGTTTCATGTGCAGGATCCTCCAATTTTCCTGTAAATTCATAAGTTAAGTAAAACCCCAGTTAGTTAAAAGGATTTCTGATTTAAATTTTATCTCGAAAAAAACAGTATGCCTTGTCCAACCAAAATAATTTTTTTACAGGTGCATCATGTCTGAATCGAGTATTCCAAGCTTAAAAATCACTGACTTTAGTGAAGATGTACATTGTTCGACGAAATTGAATTACCGCACTGTCGGCATCAGATGGACAATCGCAAATTATGATGTTATCTGCAAAACTGTTGAATTACTTAAGTCGTCTGAATTTCCTGAAGGTGAAGAGCAATCGCAAAAATGGTACCTTGAGTTTCAACCTTTAAAGTTAACCCCAGATAGCAAAGAAATCCAAGAGATCAATTTAAAAAGGACACGTATGGGCGATTTGTATGTTGAGACGCTGCTTTGCGTTGAAACTGAGTCAAACGAAATTTATAAGGATTCCTATGCATTTGAGCTGTCTAACAGTCAATACGTACGCTATAAGCCAGCAGTAAAAGAATTATACAATCAATTGTTTAAGAATAAAACTGCAGATAAAAGTTTAATAATTACATGTAAAGTTCGAATTTTTGATACCACTCAACCCAAAACAGAAACGGCCTATTGGAAAAACACATTTAACACATTTGAGTTTTTTGAATCCAGTGATTTGACTCAAGACATCTCTAAATTTCTCCTCAATGACCAAGCCTTTCAGGACGTAACGATTTCTGTTGGGAAGAAAACTTTTTGTGCTCATAAAGCTATACTTTCAACACGCAGTGAAGTTTTTCAAGCAATGTTTACAAATGAAATGAGTGAAAAAAGCAACTCATTAGTTGAAATCGACGACCTGTCGCCAGAAGTGATTAAATCAATGCTTCATTTTATTTATACGGATAAAGTTGATTACGAGGATTTGAAAAAATTAGCCCCGGAACTTTTAGGTGCTGCGGAAAAATACAATTTGCGAAGGCTGAAGAAAATGTGTGTTGCAGCCATGCACCGAAATCTGGCTGTTGAAAATATTCTCAATACTTTGAAAGTTGCTGATATATACTCGATTGCATATTTAAAGAAAGAAGCTTTAAAGTTCTTGGTAACACACCATCGAGCTATAAAAACTCAGAATGAATTTAAAACCTTGATTGCAGAACGTCCACATCTGATGATCGAATTTCTTGATGTTCAGGAGAACATTCTAGAAACTTTAAAGAAAACTTCATAAGATATTTCGTCAGCCATTCATCTATTATTCAGAATAAGAAGATAAAGTTTTATAAACCTTAAAATTTCGCTCAATATTTTTATAACGATTAATTTTTATTTTCATTTTATCTTGATTAATAAAAAACAAGATACTTCTTTACAAGAAAATGTCGCAAAATGTGAATCGCCCATTGGATCGAAAGAAAAAATACGCACTCAATTGATTTTTATAGTTTAATTTCAACCAGTTAAGTCCCAATCGAATCAGCGACGCATATCTTGCGATTTCTAATTTTGACTTCAATGCGCTTTGAGGAAAAGTACTTAAAAAATTTGAATCAATTAAGAAATAATTGCAATTTGCATTTTCTTTATAAATCTTTCCAACAATACCTTGAATTACTTACATTATTATATATCATTCATATTAATATAAGGTTCATTAAAAATGTATCTATTTTAATATTCAACTTTAACACAATTTTGTATCAAGATTGTGTTTATATTTAAAATATATAATGAAAAAAATGTTTGTAACTATTTTTGGGATTTCTTATTATTTTGTTCAATTTGTCTTAGGATACCATTAATATTTGTTCTGCCCACCGTATTTCGTTAAAGCTATACACTGCTTATTATTATTTTTTTCATTTTATATTTATTAAGTTGATTGTTTTATCGAAATTTCTCAGCGGCTGCCAGAATACGTATAGAATGAGGTAACTTAGATTTTATATAATTAATATATATCAAGGAAAAAAAAAACGATTCTGAACACTTAAAAAATGTATAATATTAACAGATTTTAGAGAATTACGGGATTCCAAATATTAAAGAAATTCGTGAGATTCCAAGAATTCAGTCTATTCAGAGAAAACGGGGTTTAAGGGTATTCAAGAGATGCAGAGATTTTCAGAAGTTCAGAATATTCAAGGAATTAAAGAATTTGAGAGAATTCTGAGAACTCCAGGGATTTCAGAGTATTTAGGGAATTTAAAGAATTGAGAGCATTGGGGGAATTCAAAGACTTTATGTTATAGTAAATGAATTGAGGAAATTCAGAGAATTAAAGAAATTGCACGAATTCCGAATATTCAAGGAATTTAAAGAATTTTCGAAATTCAGAATATTCCAGTACTTTGAAAAATCAAGGAATTCAGGACATTCAAAGATTGCAGGAAATTCAGGATTTCATAGTAAGCAAGCAAACAATTCAAAAAATTTCCGAGATTCAGAATATTGAAGGAATTCAAGGAATTCAGAGAAGTGAAGTAGAACTTTGGTTGCTTTAAATGTAAAAGCCTGCATTTTGAAGGAACAAATAAAAAAATATTTATTTTTGAATTTTAAAGGTTATAAATTTTATATTTTTCCATTTTTCAGCAACTCAATAACCATTTATTTTTTATTTTCAACACTCTAAAGTTAAACATGTTCGACTCTTAGGTTTGAAATTGATTAATTTTTCTTAGCTTTAAATTCATATTAATGAAATTATTTTAATTGATAAGCTTGTTGATTTACTTGTGAGAATTTCTTATCTAGTTATGCAAAATTTCAAACTAAAGCGCGAATAAAATATTGAAAAATGACATTTATGAAGGAAAACTTGTTAATGAAAAATGATCACTTTTATGAGATATTGCGACTAAATAGAAGAGAGGAGATTAAAAAAGATAGACGAGAATTTAGATTAAAGGAGAGGTATTGAAGAAGAGGCATTGAAAAAGATAAGTTTAAATTTATATTGACAAAGAGATGGAAAAATATAGACGTTGACAGGCATAGTAAAGATGGGATAAAGTAGAAGAGATTGAAAAACATAGACGGGAATTTAGATTGAAAGATACACGGAGAGACTTTTGATATTAATATTTGATTCAATAAAATGTTAGAATTTAGGGGTAATTGGGGTACTGCTATAAAGATTCCTACTATGATAAGATATGATATTTCTTTATGTATTATTATAAACTTGAGCGAGCAAAAATTAGTATTCACGTTTAGAAAAAGTCTTATTTACTGTATGAAAATGGTGAGTTGGAAAAAGTGATCATGGTCAATAACAAGTTTTGTAAAACTTTTAGTCAAAAGTCAGAATTTTAAGTATCATAAGTTGTAAGAAATGTAAGAAATTGTAGTATTCTTAAATAAGAATGTGTATTGAAATGAGTACCACTATTGATATCTGCAACAGGAATTTGCGAGAATTCTAAAAGACTATAGTAAAAACGCCCGAAGGTTTCCAAGCTATTCCGTCTATAATCGAACTCGCGACGATCACACCATCTGACCGACTGTACTGGGCTCATTGACTTGGGATTCCCCGCCAAATCTCTTCAATCGTGCGTGCGTTTGTAGTACAAAAATGTTCGTAACTAGTGAAATTAAAATCAAGTTTAAACAAATTCTAATTTGGAAATTTTTTATTTAAACTCTCAATAATTGACACTTATAAAATAGAAGCTTGTAACACTTTTCAATTAAATGCAATTAAACTGCAAAACCTAACCCTTCACACTTTGATAAATTTAGTTGTACGAGGGTAGTTCAATAAGTCCTTAGAGTGAAGTATAAAAACAATTTTTTTTGGGTAAATTTTTTTTTTATTTTTCAACATAATCTCCTTGGAGCTCTATACACTTGGTCAATCGCTTTTCTAATAATGATGCATAATATTCACCAGTGATTGTTCTACCCTTTTCCAAGTAGTCAATAAGTATGATTCCACGTGCATCCCAAAAAACTGTAGCCATAACCTTACCAGCTGACTTTACGGTCTTTGCCTTCTTTGGAACTGGTTCGCCTGTGGAAATCCACTGTTTG
>NC_046657.1:31830510-31846708 GCF_010883055.1 Belonocnema kinseyi
GTTATAAAAACACGTAAACTCAGAAGATGTGGACTGTGACTGCACCATATATCTAGTCGGGAGTGGTGCTGACTGAAAACACATGATTTGGAGCGATTCGCGTGCCATCTGTTGGTCATTCTAAGGACTTATTGAACTACCCTCGTACAAAGATCTCTGGTTAAAAAATATAAATCCGCGCTATGGTTTTAAATTCTCTAAATTAACACTTATCCTCAACTTCAACTCACATTGATACAAGTGTGAAGAAATGGAACATGTCCATCTCCCAATTCAATAAAGACATTATAAAAAAAAGTTTCCTTAGAAAATATAGATTGCAATGAATTTAGATCAATTAAAATATATAAGTTAAGACCGATTCACATAGTCTTATTGAAAAATTCATTTATTTAGTTGGTTATAAAGAATAAAACATCTAACTTGTATTTCTAATCAAAAATTAATATCTTTTAAATTAATTTCAGAACACAAAAAAAATAAATACGATCGACCCTAATGTCAATCGAAAAATCGTCTTCACTGTTATGATAGTTGGGTCAATTAAAAAAAGGTTTCTTCCAAAAAAACAGCAAAGATATCATCTAACTATATCCAAAAATCAGTGCATCTTCCTATTAAAAGAAACTTTAAAAAGCGAATTTCCTTCCTTCCAGTTCTATAACAACCATAACAATAAAAAATCCCTTTTTTATATTCAGAGAAAATCGAAATTCAACACTTCCTCTCCTCCGACTCAATAACAATATATATTTTTTAATTATCTTCTTCTAATTAAAAAAACGAAAATGAAAAATTCTTTCTTCAAACACAATAGAAATCCTAAAAATAAAAAAATGGCCTCTTCCAATTAAAGAAAAAAATTTATCACTTTCAACTCAATAAAAACTTCATAAATATAAAATGTACTGCCAATTTAACACAAAATAAGAAGTTTATCATTTCAAGATTGATAGAAATGTTGAAAATACAATACTTCACATTTTTCCACACAATAAAAATGTGAACCTAAAAAAGTTCCTCTCGCAATTGCAAAGAAATTAAATACCAAAATTAATTTGATTTTTCTAAATTTTGGTCCTTTCAAATTAATAATTTTCAATTGTTACTTAACGTTGCAATAACAATTGTGAAGGAAGTTAAAAGTATGAATGGTTTAATCTGAAATTTTTACCATTTAACGCTTTCTATTTCAAACGATTCAGTTTCAAATTGTTTACTTTTGAATATTTGAAAATATTAAAATAATATTAAATATATATTAAAATATTAAAAATTTTCGAACTGAATGGGTTAAAACTTAAATATTACCGACTGACACAATATTTAAAAAGAATTTTAAATAAAATAAAATCGTTTAATTAATGAATGTTTTAATTTTAAGTTATTTTTATATTGAAATTATTTTATAAAGTTTGAATCAGCACATTTCAATTTGCTCAATTATTGGGGCTTTCGTATTGAAAAAGTTGAATTTTTAACTTCAAAATCTGTAAATTGTGTAATTTAAAACCGATTTAGAATCACATTGTAAAATAATGTATGTAAAATTTTGAAACCTGAAATACAGTTAAGTTTTGAAAACCATTAATTAATTTATATTGTTTTATTTTTAAATCCTTTAAGTTAAAAATTTACGTTTAAAAATGACGACATAGAATCGAAAAATTATCAAGTGAAAGATTTTTGAATTAGCGTTGTAAAGTAAATGATGTAGGAATGAAAACAGTTAACAATTAAACTTAACATTTAAAAGAAAAGTTAAAATCGAATTTATTTTTAATTGAAATATATTATGTGATATGATATTTATGATATTCCAAGTGATTTGATAGATGGTTCTTCTAAAAATTTGTGAAATTCCTTTTAAATAAATAAATTTACTATCATACTCATTTCTCGGCTTTTTCCGGTTGAAAAAAATTCGCGGTCATTTCCTGGTTTTCGGTCCAGCGGCTACTCCACAAATGATAAGTTAACAAAGCTTCAGATATAGATTATTGGGAAGATAAAATTCAGTAAATGATAGTTCTACATCTGCTCTAAGAGTAAGTAAGATATTGAAAATTTAAAATTAAGTTGAAAATTCAGAATATGGTGGTTCACGTTGTCATATTTATTATTTTACTTTAATTACTTTAAATAATAAATAATTATTTTTTCATCTTAATTTTTAAGGGAAATGTTCAAAATTGTTGTCTGATATAATTGCACATTTTTCAGAAGGTTCGAACAGAATTTCTTCCTGAATATGTTTTACTGAAAAGATTAATATGTTAAATATTTTCCGAATTTTAAGCAACTATTAAAAAAGTGAAAAGAAATTTATAACCAAAAATGAGGAAGCTCATTTTTCTCGTAAGCTCAAGTAGGTTACAGTTCAATTTATTAAAGGCATTTTTTTGTTAAGAGTTGGATTTTTTTAGTGGTAATTATAACTTTCCTTTAAGCTTGTACCCTTAGGGAATTTGTTGTCCTTCTATAAAGTTACTTTCATAAATTAAGTAACATTATTTGATTTTACATATAAAAATTGTATTGTTCCTACACAGTTATATATTTATAAGGACTAAGTAAGAAAAAAAATTATGCATAATTAACTCACGTAATTGTTCCATTCATATTATAGTGGTCTAGAAAATATCCTTATTTTTTTTCTTCTCAAATGGCACGATGCCTAAAAATTGTTCCTTTTCGTATAAAGTGTCCACTGTATATTGGCAGAATTAAAAAAAAAATTAGGTATCTCTTAAGCCCATGATTTGCAAAAAAATGATTATGTTATTTTAGTTTCCGCTGTTAATGGTTTTTTTTACATTAGAATAGAAAAAGGATAAAATGCATATGTACTGATTTTCATCAAATTAGTTTAATTTCAAAAAAACTACATGAACTTTCAACCATTTTAAACATTATTTTCAACAAAACAGTTCAATTATCAACCAAAAAATCAATTTTTAAACAAAAAAAATTATTTCCTTTTAAAAAAGGATGAATTTACAACTAAAAAAATAATTTAAAAAAAAACTTTGACAAAATCGTTAAATTTTCAACTTTAAACATGAATATTAAAACTAGAAAATAAGTATTTAACCAAAAATAGAATAGTTACATTTTCAGATAAAAAATTTAATTTTCTGCAAAATAGTTTAATTTTCGATGTAAAAAATGAATTTTAAACATATAGTTAGATTTGCAATTAAAAAAAAAACATTTTTTACCAACAACCGAATGAATTCTGAAAGAAAATTGGAAAAAGAACACAAATTTTTTTTATTATTTTGCAAAAATTTTAAAAGGGGTGTAAAAGAGCGTCTAGAAAATTTTTGCAATTTTACCATGTTGTATAAAATAAGTTTGATTCAAAAATGCATTTTCAACCAAAGAAATTAATTTTTAATTGAAATAGATCAATTTCTACAAGAAGAATAATTTTCTTCCAAAAAAGATTAATTTTTAACTGAGAAAGGTCAATTTTCAAGCAAAAATAAAACAACATATTTTCAAAAAAATTGTTAAATTTTCAAATAAAAAAAATTTTGAACTCAAAATGATACAGTTAAATTTTCAGTATAAGAAAATTATTTTTTAAGTAAAAAAAGCGAATTTTCAACAAAAATTTTAAATGATGATCCAAAAAATCAATTTTCAAACAAGAAGAATCATTTTCTATTAGAAAAGCATGCATTTTCATTGTAAAATAATTGTAATTGTGAATAATTGTAAAAAGAATTTAACAAATTTTATTTTATGAAGAAATATCTCGTGATTTTAAAAGGAGAAAATCATTCTAAAAGTACCTTTCTGTATAGTATCTTTATAATTGAGAAACATACGTTTCGAATATTTTCCTTGATTCTGTCCTAGGGTTAAACATGGTACAAAAAACCGTCGTGAAATTTCATATAAAAACTATACTCTGTATAAATTAATTTTAAAAATGAAAAATAATCATAATTTTATAAATACCCTAAATTTTGTTTTAATATGATGCTTAGGGAATATATTTCAGAAATAAAATTATAAATATATCTCCATTAGTTAGTAAAACACGATGTAAAATCGCGTTTTAAATTATAAAAAAAAATTCCAAAAATGTTAACAAACGGTTCTATAGATTTGGCTTTAACCTTGTGGACCAGTTTCAGAAATATATATTTCTTTTATCGCTTTTCAGCACATGATTTTGCCCTACACATGAAGCAGATTAATATGCACTTAAAAAATAAAAATAAGAAATGTCAGAAATTCATACAGTTGTCTGATAGAATATCCCACACATTTTTTAATAAAACTCCTTTCCACACCAGCTTCAAAGAAAAATTTTCAAAACATTTTTATCAAATGATAAGTGTATAGTACTTACGGGAAAAATGAAAATTTTTCATTAATTGCACAGCCACACAAAAAAGTGTGCGGATCTGGTAACAAGACACAAGTATTCCGATGGATTTTGGGGCGCTGAATTCAAATTCGGTATCAAAAATCACTCATCACGTCATGGTTGAGCCATAACCTCAAAAAATGACAAAAAATCATGCACTGAGGCAAATAAATTTCAAAATAATGCCAGTGATGCAAATTTTCACTACAAAAACATGTCGACAACTGTGAAGGATCAACCCTTGCCTGATATCAACTTATTTAACATAACTTTACCCAACAGAACCTGACCTCACCTAACCTGAATTAACAGAAATTTATTGAACTACACGTAAAGCTCTGGAAGCATATTTTCCCAGTAGCAAATGTGTTCTACATCGAACGGGGTTTTTCCATGTGGTTGGTGTATAGTACTTGCGGTACTTTTCGTTGTTTGAATTTTTTAGACGATACAACATAAGTCTGCAGGAATTGCAAATGACGTGAGGAACCCATTTTGTTTCTTGGTGCAGCAATTTACTGTCAAAACACTTTTCGTAAAGACTTTTCACTTCCTCGTCGATTGATTTTCGCAAACTGCTCACTTCATATTTCCTGCAAATGTAACAGAATGAATCCGAGCTATTCTTGCAGGCATGCGATTGAGAAATGCTCGCGGTTTTTTTCCTTGTAGCATGAGACTCTACACCAAGCAAGTGATCCATTGATGAAGAGCTACGGTTGCATGATGACGACGTCGGAGAGCCCGCTTTCCCACCCTGACCAGACGCCGATACTGGAGTTTTTCCCTGCATCGTAATACACTTTTTACCTGTGTCTGCCATGTTGGCATGAACGCCATTTACCCAGGGACTCAGCCAATGTAGATCCGTTGCCCACCGTCACCACGTGGAGGTGCCCTGGTTACAGACACAGGCAAGAACAGAATTGCCAGCGTAATCGGTTAGGTCAGGTCAGGTTTTGTTAGGTTAGGATAGGTTAAACCTCTAAGTAGGTTAAGCCGAAACTGAATGAAACGGTACCGCAAACACAAAGGGACAACTCAAACAGTTTAATTGTGTTTAGTGAGGTTGGGTTAGATTAGGTTAGGCTAGGCTAGATTTATTTCTAGGTTAGGCTCGAGTTGACCCATTGGATGTAGAACACATTTGCTACTGGGAAAATATGCTTCCAGAGCTTTACGTGCAGTTCAATAAATTTCTGTTAATTCAGGTTAGGTGAGATCAGGTTCTGTTGAGTAAAGTTATGTTAAATAAGTTGATATCAGGCAAGGGTTGATCCTTCACAGTTGTCGACATGTTTTTGAAGTGAAAATTTGTATCACTGGCATTATTTTGAAATTCATTTGCCTCAGTGCATGATTTTTCGTCATTTTTTGAGGTTATGGCTCAACCATGACGTGATGGGTGATTTTTGATACCGAATTTGAATTCAGCGCCCCAAAATCCATAGGAATACGTGTGTCTTGTTACCAGATCCGCACACTTTTTTTTGTGTGGCTGTGTTATGAATGTTTAATTGACGTCAGTTTCATTACTACTCACACTTGGGAATTGAGGAATCTCTTTTTCGCAAACAACAAGTATGAAAGTCCTTCGTTTATCGACTTTTATTATAATTTATTTATTTTACATATATATCTATTATATCTTATCAAAATTTAATACAAAAATCCTAAATTTTAAGTGCATTTTAATACTACAATTCTTATATGTTTTCAATTTTTAGAAATAATTTAACTAATTTTATATGTACTTGAAATAAATGTTTTTTTTAATTGCATAGAACTTATTCTAAGCAAACAAATTATATCTTTAAGCATACAGGGATGTATCTTTTTTTTGAATTTTTCAAAATTTATTTCATTACTTATTTTTATTGAAAATAATTGGATTTCTTGCGATTAAAAGCGGGGATTCAGCCTGAGAAGAAATGTGCTGAAAGTAATTTTTAAAAAATCATTGGAATTTTATTTTTAAAGAATGACAATTGTACGCAAATTCCAGGGCCATCTTTTTTTTCTTCTACAAGAATTTTCAGATTGTTCTGTTTTTTAAATAAGTTTATCCTACGTTCTGAAACTCTTCTAAAGTTTAAATTACTTTTGAATTTCATTAATAATTCTACTAAATATTTCTTGAATTTATTCGATTATTTACATTTTTTTTTACTTTTTAATCATAGTGAATTGAAACATTTTGCTTTTAAAACTAACATAAAAAATCATTGAAAATTTTCACATAAATATTAGGAAAATAATTCTTTTGTTTTTAATCTTGTCAGACCTTCTAACCTTCTTATCTTTAAGAATTATTCAAATTTTTACTGATTTTTTAAAATTCTGTAAAATACAAAATTGCCTTTAAACTTTTTTAGATACTTTGATAATTTTTAAAATCTTTTTTAATGTTTTTAAATGTTTTAAAATAATCTCCTGAAATTAATTTTTGGTAAAAAAAATTTACTTTAATTATTGCTAGAAACCTAAAACAATTTTTTTCATTTCCGTGAAACCTTAGAAAATTAAACAAAAAAAATCTTTACAAGTTTTGTTTATTTTTAAATAGTTTAAAAATTCCTCAATATCTGTTAAACTTACATAAATTTGAAAGCACATTTTGTAAGCCGACATAAACTTAAAAAAAAAATTGTGCAACAAAATTGCGCAAGAAGGTTTAGTAAGAATTAAGTTCCTTATATTTTTCTATAATGATATAAAATAGCAAAATTGCACAAACTTTCATTCTCTCGACACCCTGGAAAATTCAGTTTACTTAAAAACTTCTCCTAATAACCAGTTAGCCACCGAAAACGACTCGTGAAGTCGGGGGGCTCGGGTTCTTGCTCGTGCATTTTCGGCTCTAAACGAGACTGGCCTACGCAACATGTAACACCAGAACGATGCAAGAACTGTCAATAGTCGCACTGGCTGAGATGAAAAAGGTACGCTCTCACGTTCGACACCGAACTTTGCACCTATAGAGATGGGGGATAACCATGGACATAGGAAACACGGGACTGGGCATGCCATCCTAACTTGGCGAGCGGGGTTGAATCCATGGGAGGGGGGAGAATTTCATGAGTGGGGAGAGCCGCCATCTTACGATGTGCCACTTGATTGGGCGCGCGAGCATTTTTGCCGACAAACTGTGCATGAAAATATAAACATGTGGGCGCTGCCAGGTTTGTCGCGGAACATCAAAAGAAGGCGTACCTCCCCTCTCATTGCATCAACCCCGTAATGGCATGCCTAGTCCAGTGTTTCCTATGTCCATGGGGGTAACACGCTTCTGTCGCAGAGCGAAAAACATTTACTTATCGGTGTGATTCAGCAACTTTTTTCTAACAGTGTACTTTGTAGAGGCTCCTTTCGGTTACTTCGGTCCGCCAGGGATTTCGATAAATAAATTCAGATATTTACACATTTTACGTATAATAAAAGGGTTTATTAAGATGATTGATAATTCGGTAAAGCATATTATTCATTTTAATTTATTATGGTGTATCTTATGTATTCAATAGATCTGGATAATTTGATTAGAGGTGTTATTGAAAGAAATAGTAAAACGACGAAAATTTACATTGCAAATTCTGTATAAGCATAACATGAGTTGTGAAGTGGTCAAAATTGTCCGAAAATTGCGTTATATAATTTATAATTTATGTATGACCCGTAATGATGAAGTATAACATATGCGATTGATTCACAAATATTGCAAATTTCAGGAAATGCATTCCACATACATTCCCAAAGTCAATCACAACTTCCCGTGTAGCAATCCAATCAGGAAACCGGCCAGATCCCAGCCGGATAGCCCCGCTTTAAGCCGGGCGCTGGTCGGGGAATCCGGCCAGGATCTGGCTAAGAACGTCACGGTAAACTGGTCGGATCCCGGCTTCAATACCGGTCAGGATCCGGTCGGGTAATCCGGCCAAAAAGCGGTTAAGAAATGTTGCTTCAGGCGAGAAATTGGTAACTATTTTTGGTCTTTTAAGGCTCATCGTAAAGATTGCGGTTTTACCAATTACCAATTACCAATTCTGGCAAGAAAATTGGAGTAGAATTGTATTCTCTGATGATAGAATCCCATAGCAATTTGAAAGACACGTGGTGATTTAAGGTTAGGAAGGAAGAAAGTAAAAATTGTTTACGCAAGACTATATTTTAATTTAAAATAATTATTATTTGCGAACTAAGTGGGGGTTTTAAACTAATCACTGAAATAAGGTTGATTTTAACCATGAGTTTCGATTTTATTTGCGAACTTTGAAGAGACGACGCGACGTGAGTACAAGGAGCATCCTCGTTCCAGGTGCAAAACTGAAAGTTACTGAGTGTTTATGCAGACGACAGACACAGCAGGAATTATATATGGCGGTAAATTTGAAATTGTACAGACTAAACATTGTCTGAATATAGAGAAGTTTATAAAAATTGTATCATTTCTGTTGTTGCACATAGCAGAATCGATAACAGTTTAATTTAAAATGTTAAATTATTCGAAAAAATTTTATGTTTTTTTTTAAGAATTTAAAAAAGCTCATTTTTGTTTCACTGATCTAATTAATCTTTAAATTATAATTTTCAAATAATAATTCATCTGCCATCCATAATCACGTCTTTGATAATATCACGGCTCTTAAAAAATGTGTAGTTTCTACAAAAACATTAACCTAACCAGTGCCCAGCCGGCTCCCGACCATGGGATATAACCAAGGTTGGCCCGGCCAGTAACCGGCCGGTCCCGAACCTCGTGATTCGACAAAAATGTAGTCTAATCGGCTCCCGCCCGGTTCCTGTCCATGAAACCCAGCCAGGAGTAGCCCGGCCGGGATCCGACCAGAAACCTTGTTGTATTAGGGCCAACCGGTGGAATTTCGACACGGGTTACCCTAGTGAAATATAAATTCAATTGACGTTATTATTACGTTAATTCAATAAAATTGTTATAAAACTGAATTAATTTGTAGATTACCTCTTATGATAAGGCAGCACATTATAAAATTACTGAAATAAATTTGAAGTCTATTAAAAAAATCAACACCAAATCTCCTAAATTAAATATAAAATATTGTTACATATTACGCATAATAATTATTTATAAACAAAATTAAATAATCATTCATTAAAAAATCGGATTCATTGTCAGTGATCGATAAACGAGATTGATTAATGAAATGCATTTTACATATTAAAAAAGAATATTGAATTTACCTAAACTCAGCATCCCGTAAACAATATTATTTATTTTATTATGAGAAACAAATGAACGTATTATGCATAATAATCATTCATCACAAAATAACAGCTGTTATTGAATGTAAAAGTGAAAAGACATAAATCGAAATAATTATCGGCGATCGATAAAATTAGAAATCTACTCTTCAGTTCTATTAATTTTACGTTTAAAACAGAGGTTACTCTGTGACTTATAAAATATTAATCTTTAGGCTAACACAAATCAACTACTGTCGTGTAGCGCTTTTATTTGCATTAAATTATGTACATTGTACAAGGTAAAATTAAAATTAATCGGTTGAATCGGGTAATGGCTTGAATTACTCAATAAATTGCACAAGTGAGTTGAATAAAAAAATGTAGCTTAGGCTGTATCGGTACAGAGAAAATTCGAAATTTTTGAAAATTTACAGCAAGAAAAATCTGATGCCCCCCGCCCATCAACTTTGCCGTCCTAGGCTGAAGCCTGTGTAGTCTACATGGAAAATCGGCCAATTAATAATACAATGAAGTAAAAGGCATGTGCTTTAATTTGAGACCTTTTCAAATCCTGTAAGCCGGGTTAATCCTCGAAAGTTTTTATAAAATGGCCAAAATGGGAATTCTAATCACATTATTGACAAAATTCTTACATGATCGAAATTTCTTATTGTTTCAACTTTGTTAATATTTGAAGTGTTGTCATAGGCTTAAGATGGTCACTGCCCAAAATGTCGAAGGCATTTTGGTTAGAGTTGGATTATTATCCCTGGCGGACCGAAGGAACCGAATGGAGCCTCTATAAAATACCCTTGAAGACCCCATTCGGTTCCTTTTTAAAAAACTCAAAAAAACAGCAAGGTCAACTTTTAAACTGTTGAAATTCGGATTCTACGTCAAATTTTCTATTTGAAACTGCTGGAGTAATCGCAATATTTTTATTGCAGCGTTAAAAATGTAAAAAAATGTAATTAGCTTCTGCTGAAGATGACTTTAAGCGCATCCATAATAGATCAACTAGTATGTTGCGCGCGAAGTTTAAAAATAAACTTCTCTCTAACTTGCATCGTAGCGTTGTCTGAGGTTTCCACTGCGTGGTGCTAGCATCCAGACAAAATTCTTAAAGTTACCGACGGGACGCTTATTAACTGCTAATAAAAGAAGATGCAAATTTTAACGTAGAATCCAAATTTCAACAATTTAAAAGTTTATTTTGCTGTTTTCCTTAGTTTTTTAAAAAGGAACCGAATGTAGTCTTTACGGGTACTTTGTAGAGGCTCCATTCGGTTCCTTTGGTCCACCAGGGATTTGATTATTTTGCACGGGGCAGTCCCGGTATATAATTGGACAAAGCCTAGTTTTTACCCCATCATCGACGGACTGGCTTGCAGTCAAGTACACGATGGGGGGACCTGGAGCTTAAGGTAAGTTCCGAACCACCAGAACCTCGGTAAAGGTACATAGAAAAATTTCCATTTTCCTTTCAGGGTAGGTGTGACTCGCTAGGTGGGGAAGGGAGTAATGTAAGGACGAGGTTATATAATTTTTAGATTGATCTAGAATAGTCGTGTTATTTATTTAGATAACACGTTAGTTTCGCAACACTGATCCGACTTATGTTGCTGATCAATCTCTCCAGCAATCACCCCAAGTAAAAAGCCTCGATTGTTATAAAACACAAATATAATCTTTAAATTAAATATTGAGGATGCCTCACTTATGGTACACAAATTGATATAAAACGTACTCAAATACAAATTTTGGTGTGGTTCAAACACGCTTTTAAAGTTACAGGGAAAGTCATCCCCGGTCCAAAAAAGTTTTAATTTTCGGAGAAAGAAAATCCACACTGCAGGGTCTAATGGAAACATGCCAAGTTTGTTGAGGATTGAAGAGATATGTGTCTAAGAAATAAAACCATATTACTAACTTTGATTTCTAGTCATTTTTTGAAGAATTAAATTCATTAAAAAACATTATGTGATTATTTAAACAATTAATTATTGTTTAATTTGAAAATATCTAGAAACTCACACAGGGATTCCACCTTTTTCTCAAGTTGGTATCTTATGTTACTTTTTGTTGAATAATTACATAATTTTTTAAAATTTCGTCTTATATGTGACAGATTTCTATTTGTTTAAACCATCTTTATTTTCTTTAGCAGTTTTCTTTCGAAAACTTTTGGAAAATAATATAAACATTGTTTAAAAAGTCATGAGAAATATTTAAATGGTCCATCAGTAATTATTTGTATGATAAAAGACGACAAATGTTGCTGAAAATTAACAATATAATACGTAAAAATGCAGTTTTTTTGTTTTAGAGTCATGCCTTGGACACTGAGCGAGGGGGGGGGGGGATAAAATTTATTAGTATGGTTTTATTTCGCGGAAACTCCTTCTGTATTGCCTAAAAATGGGACTTGGAAGTGCCCGATGAACGCCTTAACATTTCAATTTCGAAAAATAATTACGGATTTTCTTTCTCTAAAAATTGTAACTTTTTGACGGGTGACTTGCCCTCTAAAGCGAAAAAAATTTTGCAATACATTTTTAGACCACCCTGATATGTAGGAATTCATTTTTATATATGGCAGTTATAATTTAATATACGCTCTAGTATATTAAAATTAAAATACATTATTCCAACTATAAAACACGACTGATTATTTCTACAATTTTGTACGTTGTACGTTCAACATAATTATGAATAAATCTATTTTCTTTTAACGTTAAAATAATATCTACCCCCCCCCCCTTTCCTCCCCATTAAGAAGTTTCAATTATTATGGAATATCTATTTATTTATTATAAAGAAAAGAGCCAGATAAGTAAAATCGAATAGTGAAATTATTTTTATCCTTTCCATTCCTTCTTTTACATTCTTCCTTTTTTTTTCCTAATTCCCCTTCTGTTCAATATTTCGAGGTCGATTAAAAGGAATGTGTTTTGCTCTTTTCCTTGTTATTATATTTTTAACACACATTTTTTTTCAAAATTCTACCGCGTAAGGCTTGAGATTTTTTTATTATGTTGCGCATCGATTTCTTCTCAGATCATTCTCTGTTAATAGACACCCGGTGCACGATCTACTGAGAAACCTATTCTCTTACGTTTCAGAGAATTTAGTCCCAATTAACATTAAAAAAGGTTTTCTCCTACTGTTTTATGCTACTTTCGAACATAACCCAAAATTGAAAGACTATCAATCTCTAATTTATCGCTCAGCACCTCCTTCAAATTTATTGTTCGACTACAATATACATTTCTCACGACCGTCCATAGACATAAAAACTGGTAGAATCTTATAGAACAGTAGATCTCCGAACAATGACTTTGAGCGACTGTTCTCCAAAGCCATGTATGAGAGAATTTTCTTCTTTACTGATGGATCTAAAATTGAGGAAAAACCGGTTGGTGTATCTGTCTTTTCTTCACAATGTAATTTACAAACTAGTTATCAAAGTCTATCAGAGGCTTCTATTTTCACCGCAGAAGCTATTGCACTTTGTGAGGCCATAGAATATATCTTGAACAACCTTATCGAGAAAGCTACAATATTTACAGACTCGAGGAGCGAGTATTTTGTGACCTTCTATAGGGAATTTTAACGTAGAATCCGAATTTAAAAAATTCAAAAGTTCATTTTGCTGTTCTTTCGAATTTTTTAAAAAGGAACCGAATGGAGACCCGACGGGGTCTTTACGGCTACTTTGTAGAGGCTCCATTCGGTTCCTTCGGTCCGCTAGGGCTGGGTTCCGCCTCGAATCTAATATACAAAATATACAACCTTTTGTACTTATCAAAAAAAGAAAACTTAGATATTAAACTAATCTGGATTCCCGCACACAAGGGAATGACCGGCAATGAGATAGCTGATAGTTTAGTCAAAAGGGCTATACAGAATGGCGTGAAACTAAATTATCTAATTCCATATTCTGATTTATACAATTTGGCTTATAAAAGTGCTTTTAAACGTTCGAAACACACTTGGAGGAAGAAAAGTGGAAGCACGGGAAAACACTACTTTGATTATTACTTTCTAGAAACTAAAAAACCTTGGTTTATTAATCGCAAGGCTAAAACAAGGGACGCAGTAACCATTTCCAGAATCAAATCAAATCATTATTCATTAGCCTACAGCTTATCTAGGAAGAAGTTTATAGATTTCAGCGAGTGCCTGTATTGCATTGATGTCGACGAGGACATAAATCACGTAGTGTGGGCATAGGTGTATTTCAAATATAAGTACACCGGACAATATCTTTCTGTTGTCATTGACACGAAAAAATCTCTGAAGAAGAAGTATCACTTATTTTATAATGAAATTATGGAATGATTTATTACTTGTGATTAATATAACTACTTTTTTGATGATCATGTTTATTTAAAAAATATACATAATTTTCTTTGAAAAAAAATTCAAAGATTCTATAAATATATTATATAGTATTAGACATAATACACAATATACATATCTTCAATTTTTTCAGTAAATTAATATCATTGTTCTTCAATAAATTGTGTTAATGTATTTATTAATGTAAAAGAACTATAATCATCATGTACGTCCTCTTTTCACCAATATAGACAGGTTTATTATAAATAATATAATATTCAATTATCTGCTGCAAAACTATTTTTTATTCAATACTCACCACACTGCATGGCGCTCTATAATTAATGCATCATCTAGTGATTTCAAAATAAATGCAAAAAGTGGTATCGTATTTTCTCAGTTTTATATAATTATGTGAAATAGTATAAATTAAAAGCTGAAATAAAGAAGCAATATTTATATTTAAAAACTTCGATCCCCTGCGTCAGTGGTACCACTACAAAATTTAAAAAAATTAAATACTTCGGCGAACGGACGCCTTTTTCCAAAAAGTTTGGAACCAATAACTTTTTCAAAGATTCGGCACCAACACTTTCTTCAACTGAACTTGAAACCAACACCTTTCACGAGCAAATTCGGAACGAACACCTTATTCTCCTCAGGCGTCGATATACAGTTCCTTTCGCCAAATACATGAACAAGAACCATCAAGATTTCCGATTTCCAGCGACGAAAATATTGTTTGGAACACGTTTGATTACCACAAGGCAACCAAGAAGTGGAAAAATTTCCATCCCTTTTAAATTCGCATATTTCGCTACTTTTATTTACTGTTTTTCGAATAATAATGAGGTAAAGAGCTTTTGAAAAAATAGCATCGGTCATTTTTTTCAATCCTACTAGATTTTTAAAATTCCGTACTTTTGCAGCTATGATCGGCTTTAAAAGTGATTTGAATCTTATTACTTTCACCGACTAATGAGAATTAAAAAACGAAGGAGAAAAAAGGCATCTTAGGGATTAAAAATTTAAAATACCTTTTAATACAAGCCTTCTTACCGAGTAACCTTACACAGGTTCATGTACAGGATTTTCCGATATTCATGTGCCTTCATTAAGTTTAATTAAAATCAGTTAGTGAAAACCACCCCCGATTTCAACTTTATCTTGAGAAAGACAGTATATGTGACACGATCTGAGAAAAGACCCTTAAGGCGCTTCCTCAGGCTTGAAATTTAGTCCATATATTACACAAACAAGCTTTTCTTCTACAACTAAGAATTGCTTGATTTCATAGTTTAGCCGCACAATATAAAGGTCTAATACAAATTCAAACAGAGATTTTTTAAAATGACTTTGATTGTGCTTTTTTCAATTAATTGAAATATGATGCACAACGGATGGTCCAGAATGTTATTCATGGAGAATAGATATAAGGAGACCAATCTGTAATGCATGGTCTTCACCAAAAACGGTCACTCTTTCACACTCTTTCACACTTTCCGAGTGTGGCGTGCCAACCGCACTTAAAAAAATATGGCCGCCTCTATTGTTTTTTTTGACAGGTCGTTTGAACAATTAAATAATTAATAATCAGACAGGATTTTGTGAAATGTTTGTGAAATAAAAAATTATTCGCCATGGAAGAGGTAGGTAGTATGTTTATAAAATCTCAAATTACTTTTACCAACACTATGCGTGCGACAGATATTCGAGGCGTTCGTAACAAAAACAATAAACATACAACTTACACCACTCTGAAAGTCTTGTACACTATACACGTGAAACCACACTTATTGGAAACTTTCGCTTTTAGACAGCGGTTTTTAATTTTAACATCCTTGCCTTTATTCACAAACTATTAATTGTTCAATTATTATTTATTTATATTTGACTCGCGTTCACATCGGCAGCCATATTTTTTTAAAGTGCGGTTGGCACGCTACGCTTGGGAAGTTTGGAACCATACATGAGTGGGATTTTGCACATGCGTGCGTGCGTACTTCTAGCAACAGAAAAGTGTTCATTTTCAGTTCCACTAGTTTGGTCTCCTTATGGGCCAGAGCTCACAGACCTGAAACGCCGCAACGATGCCGCACGAGGGGAATCGTCCCCCGCCAGTCGCCACTGATCGGCCGCCTGCCTTTGCCCCTTAGCCTCCTCACCATCAAGGTCTCGGTCGGTCCCGTCTATACTCTCAGTCCATAGTCTATATCTAATTATCTATACTCGTTTGTTTCTGCTTTTCTCGTTTCT
>NC_046657.1:31846808-31848163 GCF_010883055.1 Belonocnema kinseyi
TAGACTGCTCAAAAAATGAAAATTTTTATTTCTGAGTATTTTTTTCTAATGGCTTGAACCATTATCGTTGATCGAAAAGGGCTGGTTAACGAACTTGACCTGTCTTTTTCGTCCCTGGGAACGTGTGAAAAAGTATCATTATTTTTAGTGCGATCAAAATTGGAATTTTCGATTCATCGAGAAAATTCAAAAAGTTGTATTAATGATCTTGTATGGCTCCTTAAAAGGAACCTTTTTTCCCTATTGACTTTTCTTTCAATCTTGCGTTATTTGGATAAAAATTCTCATTTTCGTTTATATTTTTGACTTTTGAAAATTATACAACTCTGAAATCATGTTTTTATTTTTAAAAAAGCATGGGGATGAATTGCATTACTTTTAACTTACTAAAAGAAACCGTACTTACAATTTTTGAGTCTTGGAAAGAAATTCCTTGTGTTTTCGACTTTTCGCGACTACTTGCAACCCGTAAGTGCATTCTCTAACAGAAATTGTTTAAAAAATCAATTTTTTATTGCAAAATAGTGTATCTAGATTATTAAAAATTTCATTTGATATTAAAGTTCTTTGAGCAGTTAGCTTTTATCGATTCTGTCAGTTCGAGTCAGATTAGACTTGTGTATCTTTTTAGTTTGTACGGCACATTTTCCCTTATTTGATCCGGCAAGCTCAATTGTTTCCAGAGATTTTTGATAGGCCATTATTTGCTGCGCCAGAATTCGTTGATGGATTAAATTGGTAATAACAGGTATTTACAGGTTTTACTTTTTTTTCTATCTTTTCATACGAGCTTAATACGTGTATAATTGATTTGATCTGAATTCCATTTTTGAACTTCTTTCCATGCCGAAAATTCTTGTTCAATAGTGTAATAAATAGATAGAGATTATCTCGGTTTTGCCAACGCGTCTCTGGTATTTTTAATACTATTTGTTCAAAATTTTATCGCTCATTACTGAAATCCCAGCTGCGCGTTATTTTAATCCCGGTGATTTGAATGTAAACAATTGTTTGGAAAAAGTTGACATAGAAGGCACAAAATTTTTATATTATTGTTCTGCTTGTGATCGGGAATTTGTTTTAAATAGCAATGCGAAAATGGACGCTCACCTTGCGACTAAGGGGCATAAAAAAAATGCTTCCGACTTAGCAATCGGAGTAAGGAAAAGTAGTGGACATTATTCGCATAAGTTTTCTTCTTCGTGGACAATTGATCGGAGGTTCAGGGATTGGATTAAACGTACTCCGGACTGCTACGAGGGTAGTTCAATAAGTCCTTAAAATGACCAACAGATGGCGCGCGAATCGCTCCAAATCATCTGTTTTCAGTCAGCACCACTCCCGACTAGATATAT
>NC_046657.1:31848263-31851491 GCF_010883055.1 Belonocnema kinseyi
TAGAGCTCCAAGGAGATTATGTTGAAAAATTAAAAAAAATTTACCCAAAAAAAATTGTTTTTATACTTCATTCTAAGGACTTATTGAACTACCCTCGTATCAGTTTCATTGCAACGTTTGCGATGTAACAGAAAGCTGTTGAGGAGGAATTTCAAGTTTAGAGCGTCACGTCGAAAAAGAGCGGCATAGAGATATTTGTATAGAGCGGAATATTGCAACCGCCAATGAAATTCCTCCCGAAGTTGTCCAGGAAAGCGTTGATTCTTTTAAACAGTCAGTTCTAACAGCCGAATTAGATTATGCGAGATTAGGAGCTGAATTGAGCATTCCTTTTAAGCAGATGGGCTCGATTTTGAATTTTTTCAAAAAAATCGAAACACCCGTTCTTCAAAAGATGACCGCGGGCGCGACTAAAGTTTCAGGAATTGTACGTAATGTACTCGGCTCATACGAAGAGGAATGCTCAGTTGAGATGTTAAAAAGGGTAAAATTTTCAATTTTTATTGATGAGGGGACTCAAAATAATAAAAGCTGGCTGACCTTTCTCGTGAGATACGTCGACCCTGAGACACTCGATGGTAAGACCGCATTGTCGAAGCTATTAGAGTTAGATGCATCGAAACTTGATGCATTAGGAATTTTCGGTCAATTCAAACATTACATGCTCAAACATTCAATTCCATTTGCGAATATTTTGGCCATGGCATGTGATAACGCATCGGTTATGCTTGGGGACAGGCTTTCATTTAAAGCATTACTTCTAAAGGAAAACCCGAACGTTATCATCATTCTATGCATTTGCCACTCACTTGCTTTAGTTGCAAAGCATTCTTGCGAAAAAACAATGCCATCCATCGTCGAGGAGTCAATGATGGCTATAATAGATCATCAAAACTATGCGAAGCGTTCGCAAATTTTTTCTGAATTCATCGATGCTTGTCAGGGATTGGATTTAAAATACGTGAAGTACGTGGTAACCCGCTGGCTTATACGTGGAGCCGCAATCAAAAGGTTTCGGCTATTGATGCCATCTGCACAAGCATGCTTTGCCGATGCGAATATGATGGAAACTAATGCCAAAAAGTTAGAGAAACTTGAAAAATTGAACGCGTTTCTCAATGATCCCGAAATGCACGCGTACATGGCTTTTCTCGAGTACGTTTTGGAAATGTTCAATAATATCAATATTTATTTTCAACATTCGGAAACTCGCGTCCACTTGTTGCACGAGAAATGCCTTCAATTTTTCTCGCTAATTGTGCGTCATTTTTTGAAGAAGCCTTTGCTTTCTTTTTTGACATCGGGAAAGATTCGATTCAACGATCCTGATAATCATTTGGCATTGGAAGACAACAATCTCGGTGAAGAATGCAATGATATCGTTAAAACCATTTCAGAAAAGAATAACAGCGAATCCAAAGAAATAGTTTGTCGGGTGCGCGAAACGTGTAAAAACTTTTACATAGAGGCCGCTACTCAAATCCAACAAAGGTTGTTTTTCATACAAGATGAGTTTTTCACTTCACTTCGAGTTTTTGATTCCAGAACCGCGCTGAATGATACTTTTAGAGATTTAACGCTTGATGACGTTTGGGTTTGTGCGAATAAATTTGGTGGATTTGAGAAGGCCGCGTTGAAAAAAGAATAGCGTTTTTTGTCCTCGCAATATCAAAACGGTTCCATTCCAGCAGAAATCCACATGTTGTCTTTCGATGACATGTGGATCAAAATCTTGTTGAGACGAAATGAGAAGGGGGAAGAAGAATTTCCACACTTGAAAATTTTGACTGGGTTAGTCAGGACTTTGCCGCATTCAAATGCATCAGCCGAGAGGGCTTTTTCCGCGTTGACCGATGTTGCGAGCAACAAAAAACGCTCACCTTTGTCCAGCGATAGTGTCAGTTCGCTAGTTGCCATTAAAGTAGCAGCGGAAAACAGGAAAGAGACAGGCCGAGCCAGCGAGGTGACAGAGGAAATTTTATCAAAAATGTCCGCCCACAATTTATACCGACCTTCTACTAAGAAGAGACGCGGATTAACATTGCACCCCCCAGATGACGAAGTGTCTCAGGAATGAGCCGGAGAAATTTTGATGGAAATGTTTCTTGTAAATTATGAAAAGTAATATTTCTAAAATTGAGGAAACATTTCCAAATATTTCTCGGATGATTCTTTCAACTTTTTCGCATTTCAGAAATACGAAAAAGTTTTGAGGCTTCCAGTACATCATAAAATATTTTCTCTGGAATCTTCTGTTACCTTTTTTTAAAAGTGGAATTAGATTTTATATACTATGAACTCCTTCATTTATTTATTATTTTTCTATTTATTTTCAATTCTTCTATTTATTCATTTTTTTCTTGATAAGGGTGTTTGGTGAACACCGAAACGTTGAAAGATTTTTAATCGTTTTGTTTTTTTAGGGGAAAAAAAGACGAAAGATACAAGATGGAGAAAGAAGGGGATTTGGAGGTCGCTTTCTCTGTTATCTTTCCTCTTTTTTATTCACGTTTTTTATTGATTAGTGTATTCAGGGGTGCTTTCCGCAATGGGTCCTTGGATTCTTGGTTTTTCATTTCAATTTCCAGGAGTTGCAGATTTTTATATATACTATGGGTTCAATACAGTCAGAGTAGGTTTCACAATTGCTAATAGCATCTACCTTTTTAAAAATATTTCCACCACTTGATCTAACAATTTCATCATCACAATTACTTATATTTAACTGTACAAACGAATTTTCACTTTCAAAATATCTATATGGAATTTTTTGAGTACATTTACACATTATCCTAATAACATATAAGTGGACTAGGCCAGTGTTCAAAGGCATTTTTGGGGCAATTTTTTGCTAAAAAAATATCTTTATCTCTGGGAAACCACCTCAAAAACGCACTTGTCTTCCTACCTCTTGGGTGGTGTGGAAAAGGCCCAAAAAGTACGGTAATGTCTTTCGAACTTTTTTTTTCAAGGCAACTCATTATTCCCTATTTGTTGAAATCCAAGAATAGCAGAATTTTATTCAAGCATTGAGAAAAAAGGCATACTTAAGTAATTGCCTGCTTATTGGGGAGACACTTTTTTGTTCGAAAAATTTTAAACTTCTAATTTCCTTTTTTATGGCTGCTACAATGCAATTTATCAACGAACATATTTGTTAAAACAATTTCCTATTTATTCACTTCCCAAAAATATTACAGGTTTTTCTTGAATTTACAACTTTTTGTC
>NC_046657.1:31851591-31853633 GCF_010883055.1 Belonocnema kinseyi
AGAAACGAGAAAAGCAGAAACAAACGAGTATAGATAATTAGATATAGACTATGGACTGAGAGTATAGACGGGACCGACCGAGACCTTGATGGTGAGGAGGCTGAGGGGCAAAGGCAGTTGGCCGATGAGTGGCGACTGGCGGGGGACGATTCCCCTCGTGCGGCATCGTTGCGGCGTTTCAGGTCTGTGAGCTCTGCTTATGGCTATTCTCCATGGTGTTACTTTTCCACGATACTGTAAACAGCGTAATCCCAGGATCGAGCGCAGGATTTAGATTGAGTCTCTGTTATGCCTCGCTCATTTTCCCTATTGTTAGAGATTAGAGCCACATAAAAGAAATTAAAAATAAACTTAAGATTTTCTAAGTGGGAACCGAGCCATAGAATTATAATATTTCATGGCACAGTGTGTACACCCTAATAGCATGGAACGTTCCCTAAGCGTGTAAAATTTCCGCCATATAGGAACTTTCCAGTTCAAGTTCGACCTCCGTAAAAAGGTACCCTTACTTTATACAGTTGAAAATATACTTAGGGTATTTTCTTGAAATAAAGAAAAAATTCAAAAGGATTAATGCAAGATTCCCTTTTTAATAATTGAACATTATTAATAATGACTTATTTATAAATGTGAGCATAAAGAATTAATTTATCGACCAATGACTTACGACGAAAATTTTCTTGCATATGAATCAGCGCTCCCAATTTTGGGAACTTTTTGAACTGCGCTTGCTTCGCGCTAGCCACACGATTTGTTGCTTTTAGCGCGCGCATTTTAAATTATATAAACATTCAAATGTTATATTTATAATAAATAATAACTGGGAAATGCTTCAAAAGCGATTCATTAATCCTAAAATAGAATTTTTGTGTAACAGATGAAAAAATATTGTGATTTTATTGCAATTGTGATTTAACTTTAGAAAAAACAAAATTTTCAATTTATTTTTAGTAACTTTATTGATTTTATTTTAGATCAAATTTTTGTAAATGAAAACAATAAAAATTATAAGCTCGACAGAGACAAGATTAATCGTTGTGCTAAAAAAAAATGATTTCTTTCTCTGAACTCGGAATTCATAATGTCTTTTTAATTAAAATCGAATTAAATTTTTATCTGTCACATTAAAATCTTATTTTAGGATTAAAAAATTACTGTTAATGCATTTTCTATTCATTATTTATTATAAATCTCAGATTTGAATATCGACAATATTCAAAATCAGCGCACCAACTGTTTTGCCGGCGTGACGCAAGCGCAGTTCAAAAAGTTGCCAAGATTGGGAGCACTAATATGAATAAGCCTTTATATTTACAAATTTGCGACATAACCTGCAAATGGTTTTTATCAAGTCATTATATCTATTTTAATTACGGTATTATTGTGTAATTTAATTATCTTCATTAAGTTATGTCCACCAGAGCTCGATTACATGTATGATTTAAGGTAAATATTGTGTTATTAATTAATTATAATATCGATGTGGGCAAAGCGAAAAATAGTTTCTTTAGGAATAGGCTCAATTAAATTTGAGATCCTTTTGGGCCCCAAGTGTGGTATCATTTGGAGCTCATTTATCGTTTTGGGTTCCTTTTCAGCAAGTAGGGTTCATTTTTTTGCGGCTCTTTGGAACCAAAAACGGGTTCCAATGGAAACATCAGTTTTTTCTGTGCTCAGAGTTCGACCTCTGGCCACGGATGACCTTACGCGGCAGACGGTACAGTTGGAGTTGATGGTTTCCACTCTGAATACTTTTTTAGAGCTACCAACATTTGTAAAATATTAGGAGGAAAAGTATTGACGAACCAGATCAAGTGATCCCAGAAGAAAAGTCTTTTGCATCTGACTCACGATGGACTGAGTCTGATGCTGGCAAGCCGTGATTTTTTCGAGGTGGCTAAGAAACAAAGCTTTCGTACATCTAAGGTAGCCCCTGCAGTGATCCAGTGATCCCAGATCTGAAACGAGATGCGGTCCAATACTATGACAGGGCTATGTCCGTGTGAATATAGTAGGAGACGCTGTAAATGACTGAGTTGCGC
>NC_046657.1:31853733-31855515 GCF_010883055.1 Belonocnema kinseyi
ACAATACGCCAATTAGCACAAATGGTAAGTTCCGACAGTGCTTACAAGTGTGCCTACTGGCCGCTAAATGGCAATACCGGTTTCATATGTATATACCTGGTATAGCTCTTCCGAGAATCGACGCCGTGCCACATGTACGTGTAACACGAGGTGCGCGGGTTATGCGAGGTTAGATCTCATCCGCCTTCAGCCCCAAAATCGGCGCTATAGAAAAGTTTCACTGTATTTTATGCGCACGAGAAGGAGAAAACTGCCATCAAGAGTATACTCATGGTAAACGAAATATCGGGTGACCAGTTACTAAATGAAACAACGGGAGATCGAGAGTGTTATTTTTTCGACGATACTGTGAATATCGTAAACCAAGGATAAAGCCCAGGATTTATATTGAGTGCCTGTCATTCCTCACTCAACTTGTCTATTGTAAGAGATTAGAGCCGGCTGAGAAAAATAAAAAATGATAAAAATATTGAGGAAATTAATTGTAATATTCTGCATTAGGTACATTTGATAACGACGAGACAATTAAAAAAAGATAAAATAAAAACGGTTAATCCGTTCAATTTCTGTTGAGAGCTTTCGTAATTTCTCCTCTTTTCTCAGATTTTGCAAGAAATTCTGAAGAAACAATTCTGCATCAAGAATATTGGAAATTGTTAAGTCGGAAAAGTGTAGAATTGCAAGTTATTTCATTTTCAAGATTAAACTTGAAGGGCATGCGATTCGCAGCCTTTTCTTTAGCAATTCTTTTTCCAGAATTTTCAACCGAAAACTCTGAAATCATAGACAAATATGTGAATATTTAAGTCAAATGATAAATCTAAGTGTATTTATAAATATATTCATAAAATACAAGAATTGTCAACAGTAAACTATAAATTTGTAAAAAAAAATAATTACATTGTATGTTAATTACATACACTTTCAACAACAACAAAAGCATATTTTTAAGGAAAGAAGTAAGTTTGCAGTCAAGCAAATGAATTTTTAACCAAATAGTTAAATTTTCAACAAAAAAATGACAAATTTTTATGGAAATACATCAGTGTTAAACAGTAAAGGCTAAATTTTTAACTAATTATAGAAATTATATTTTTTCTCCCTGGCGGACCGAAGGAACCGAAAGGAGCCTCTACAAAGTACCCTTAAAGACCCCACTGAGTCCCCCTTCGGTTCCTTCTTTAAAAAATTTAAAAAAACAGCAAGATCAACTTTTAAATAGTTGAAATTCGGATTCTAAGTTAAACATTCCATTAGAAACTCACGTAGTAATAGCGATAATTTTTTTTGCAGCGTTAAAATTTTTACAAAAATATCAATAACTTCTACTGAAGATGACTTCAAGCGCATCTATAATAGCTCAAGTAGTATGTTGTGCGCGAAGTTTTAAAATAAAATTACCGATGAAACGCTTATTAACTGCTACTAAAAGAAGATGCACTTGAAGTCGTCTTCGGCCCATGTGAATGACAGGTATTTTATTTTTTAAAATTTTTAACGATGCAAGAAAAAGTATTGCGACTACTCCGTGAGTTTCGAATGAAATGTTTAACTTAGAGGTCTTTAAGGTTACTTTGTTGAGGCCCCTTTCGGTCCGCCAGGGGCTCAGTGATCCCAGATCTGAAACGAGACGTGGTCCAAAACTATGACACGTCTGTGTCCGTGTGAATATGGTAGGAGACAACCCATTTCTCCTCTTCTGAATTTGAAAACTCGAAGGTGCACGATTGCCGGTCGGAACACTTCGGCGGTTCTATTTATATCTCTATCTGCTTTGAAATA
>NC_046657.1:31855615-31856633 GCF_010883055.1 Belonocnema kinseyi
GTTTTTGATTGAGAATTTAACAACTTTATTGAAAATTTATTTTTTCGATTAAAAAATTTTTTTTTATCTGAAAATGTAACTATTCTAGAATTGATTAAAAATTAATAGTTTTTATCTGGAAATTGAACTATTCAATTTTAGATTGAAACTTCATCCTGTACATTGTATTAGTTAAAACACCAATTATTTGATAGAAAATTAATTTAGTTTGTTAAAAAGTAAACTTTTGGGTTGAAAATTGATATATTTTGTTAATTAGATTTTTTCCTGACATTAAAAAAACTGCGAAATAAAAAAATTTTCTTGAAATCTTCCGGATTATTTTTTTTTTTAATTTTTAAAATGTTTTCAAATACTCACTTAAAATTTATTTGTCAAAATAAAAAATCATTTTCAATGTTCTTAGCAATCACAACAATTTTTGCTATTTTTTCAAATACTGCACAATTCTCAAAAAGCTTTTTTTTTAAATCTGCAAAAGTCTAAATCGTGTTTCAAATTATTTGAAATAATTTCAAGTTTTAAATTAATTCTGAATCTTTTTTAAAATTAAAACTGTAGCGTTTAAACTTAAAATTTAGATCATTACAAATTTAACAATTCAAGGCTTTCTATTTTGAACCATTCTGTTCAAATTTGTATAGTTTTTAACAGTTGTTCGTAATGGATTATTTTAAATGAACGGTCAAATATTGCTGATAATTAACGAAATTTCCTTTTTTTAATTAAAAAATTTCAGTTTGTTCGGGTTAAAAATAAAAAATGTTTATACTGAAATAATATTTTAAGTCATAATCGAAAACAAATAAATTAATTTTCTGACAAATAATTGGTGTTTTAAGTAATACAATTTACAGGACAAAGTTTAACCAAAAATGGAATAGTTCAATTTCCAGATAACAGCTGTGATAAAAAATTGCTGAATTGTCAACCAATCAGATGAATTTTCGACCATGAAAATTAATGATCTACAAAAAAAGACAAATTTTAAAGAAAAGACATGAATTTTCAACGAAAT
>NC_046657.1:31856733-31861669 GCF_010883055.1 Belonocnema kinseyi
GGGCGCATACTTTGAATAAAATATTTGTTATCATTCTCTTGAAATAAATGTGTTTTTTTTCTTGAAAAAATACCGGTTTCATATGTATACACCTGGTAGAAGGGAGGGCTATTAAAGAGTTGCACTGTACATCATATTTTCAATGAATTACAATAAAATAAGAAACAGGCCATTTTCGAAAAAATCATCTTTAATGAATTGTATTTACCCATTTATATTATGTGGTTGAAGTACGACATCAAGCAATTCATAAATTTAGGAGAAAAATTGTCATTTGTAAATGGGCTAAATATGAAGCCTGAGGGCGCGCCTAGTGTATATTTTAAAGGAGAAGCAAGAGAAGTGGTGACAAACCGATAGGATTCCCTTCTGTTTCAATTTTAGAAATTTGACATGTAGAATTTTTCTGAGTTCACAAATTTAAAGAGCTAGTTCTGATTGACATAAAAAGCTCATAAGCAGAACATCGATTTTTGGACACTGAGGGGTCTTATCTCAGATAGCGTTACATATATAGTCCAATCAAAATCCTTTTTTTTTACAGATCCATCATGTCTAATTCAAGTATTCCAAGCTCACAAATGACTGACACTAGTAAAGATTTACACTGTTCGACGAAATTGAATTACCGTACTATCGGCATCAGGTGGACCATCGAAAATTACGATGTTGTCTGTAAAACGGTGAAATTACTTAAATCACCTGAATTTCCTGAAAGCGAAGAGGAATCGCAAAAATGGTATATTGAATTTGAACCGTTGGCAATAACTCCAGATAGCAAAGAAATTCAGCATATCTGTATAAAAAGAAAATTTACGGACTATTTGTATGTTGAGATGCTGCTTTGCGTTGAAACTGAGTCAAACCAAATTTATAAGGATTCCTATGCATTTGAGCTGTCTAACAGTCGATACGTATGCTATAAGCTAGCAGTGAAAAAATTATACAAACAATTGTTTAAGAATCAAACTTTAAATAAAAGTATAGTAATTATATGCAAAATGCGAATTTTCGATACCACTCAACCCAAAACTGAAACTGCCTCTAGAGAAAACACATCTTACTTTTTCGAATCCAGTGATTTGACTCAAGACATCTCTAAATTGCTCCTCAATGACCAAACGTTCCAGGACGTAACCATTTCTATCCAGGGAAAAATATTTGGTGCCCATAAAAATATTCTTGCCGCACGCAGTGAAGTTTTCGCAGCAATGTTCAAACATGAAATGTCTGAGAAATGCAACTCATTAGTCGAAATCATGGACCTGACGCCAGAAGTGGTTCAAAAGATGCTCAGCTTTATCTATACGGATAAAGTAGACGACGAGGTTTTGAAAAAGACAGCCCCTGAACTTTTAGCTGCTGCGGAAAAATACAATTTGCAAAGGCTGAAGGAAATGTGTGCTGCAGCCATACACCGAAATCTGGCTGCTGACAATGTACTCAATACCCTCAAAGTTGCTGATTTATATTCGACTTCAAATTTAAAGAAAGTTGCTTTAAAGTTTTTGGCATCACACCATCGAGTTTTAAAAAGTCAGGACGAATTTAAAACCTTGATTGCCGAACGTCCACATCTTACAGTCTAATTTCTTGATATTCATGATAACATTCTAGCAACTTCAAAAGATATTTCATCAGGTATTGATTCGTTATTCAGAATAAGAGGATGACATCTTATGAAGTTTGGAATTTCGCTCAATATTTTTATAACAAAATCTCAGTATTTAATTTTTATCTTGATTAATAAAGGATTTTCATGTAATTTCACCCAGTTGAATCCTAGTCGAATCACCGATGCTCATCTCGTGACCTTTCCTTGTTAGTTCAATTCCCTTTAAGGAAAGATACCTAAAAAAAACTTGAGTTTAATAAAAAATAATTACAATTTGAATTTTCTTTATTGATCTTTCCAAAAATATGTTAAGTTAAATTTCTTATTTTTTATCTTTAATATTAATGCCCAGTTCATTAAAATTTTATCTATTGTAATATTCAACTTTAATATCATTTTGTATCAAGATTTCTTTATATATTTAAAATATATAATAAACAAGATTTAAACAACTTTTTTGGGAATTTGTATTATTTTTTTCGAAGTGTCTAAGCATACCAAAAATATTTAGTCTGCGTTCACTAAATTTACGTGTACCTACACATGGCCTATTTTTTATGCCCTTCCTACTTATATTTATAAACTTTACGAAAAAAATTCTTTAATATATTAAAGAATCCAAATATGAAGAAACAGAAGGACCCGGGAGGAATCAAAACTTCTAAACCCGTGTGGAAATGACCCCATTTAGCACTATTACAAGTCGGGCACTAATCGGGAGCTAGTCGGGTTATTAATTTTGACAAAGTACCCAGTCGGGGACTAATCGGGGACTAGTTGGGCTTTTTGTTGTCAAAATTTCAGTCGGGGCCTGGTCGGTGGTTGGTGAAGGTCTATTCGGGCCTTTTTGTTCACTAATTTCCGTGCGGATATTCTTCAGACTCTGGTCGGGAGCTAGTGGGGCTCTGGTCGGGTTATTCTTATGTTTGAGTTTTCGGCGAGGTTTTATCAAATGAGGTAAAATCAAAAAAAGCGTTATGATTTTTTTATTCTAAAACACTAAGAATAGATTTAACAATAATTTTACACCGTTTTTTTGAGAAAAGATTTATTAATGTTAAATTCGTCTCAAATATACTTAATAGATAATTATTAAGTTAATAATTTTGTACGAAAATCCACTTTTTATAAAAGCAACGATCAAAATCTTCAAAAGGACGTAATCTTATTTTTTTATAGTATTTGTTAGAAAATTGCGAATTTCTAGGAACATTTATAATTACCTTTGTATGGAATTAATATTCCACAAATTTTTGAGAATTTTAGTTACATAAATGTACGTATTTTTAAGCGTAGGATGTGTTCCCCATTGAAGTTTGGGTAAATTTGAGCACTTTTGAATATTTCAAAAAAGTTTATGGAGATTTCCGTAAATAATAAGTATTTTGACAAACTTTTAGGGGATGTTCCATAAATTTTTGGCAATTTGGTTAATATTCTACGCGGATGTATTATCATACGACCCCTACTAGTCCCCGATGAGGCCCTGATTAGAACGCGTCGGGTAACCTGACTAGCCCCTGACTAATCCACCGTGACGCTACTGGTCAGGACCTAGTCAGAAGACCCGACTTTAAGTGGGGTCGAATGGTCGGAAACCAGACTAGTTCCCCATTTGAATTTCTACACGGGAATTAGAAAAAGTCGATTGTTTTATCGAAATTTTTTAACATCTGCCAGAATTGTTATAGAAAGAGGTAACCTACATTTCATATAATTCATATGCATCAAGGAAAAAAGAAAATATTCGAAATATTAAAAGACTTCATAATATTCAAGGATTTTAGAGAATTCAGATAATTTCAAATATTGAAGGAATTCATGATATTCCAAGATATCCCGAAACTCTAAGTATAGAGGGAGTTCAAGAAATTTAGAAAATTCGAAATATTTGAAGAGTTTAGTAAATACAGAGAAATCAAGAATTTCAGGGTATTAAGGGATGCAGAGATTTTCAGAAATTTATATAAGTCAGAATATTCAAGAAATTAAAGATTTCTTTGGGGAATCCGAGAATTTACGAAATTCAGAGCATTAAAAGGAATTCATTTAAGTAAAGAATTCAAAGCAATTTAAGAGAATCTACGAATTCAGAATATTCAAGGAATTTAGGAATTCGGGATATTCAAAGATAAAAGGAAATTCAATGAATAATTTCAGGAAATCAGAACATTAAAGGAATTCTAAATATTAAATGATTTTAAGGAATTCAGAGAAATAAAGGAGAACTTTAATTGCTTTAAATATGAAAATCTGCATTTTGAAAAAAAATAAATGACATTTTTTATTTTTAAATTAGATACCCCCTCCCCCCATTGTGAAGATTCAACAGGTTTCAAGGGATTTCAAAAGGTTTGAAAGAGATCCAAGCAATTACAAAAGTTTTAGGGTTGCTTAAAAGATTTCACAGGATTAAGAGAGGTTTTTCCGTTTATTTTAAATAATTAAAAAATATTTCAAGAGTTTGAAAAAATTAGCTAGCATAATTTTAGAGAGAAATTTATTATATGCCCAGGAATTTTACAAGACTTTAAAGAATTAAGAGCGATTTTCGTGGATTAAAAATGATTTTAAGGTGTTCTAAGAGATTTTAAAATATTTAAAAAGAAGCCATGGGGTTTCACATTTTTTTTGCGAGGATTGTTTTTCTTACCATACAAAATTTGAAAATAAGGCGCTAATAAAATATCAAAAAATGAAGTTTATGAATGGAAACGTAATAATGAAAAAGGATGACTTGTATGAGAGATTAATGTGATCGATTAGTCTGGAAATTACTTAGCTATAAAAAAATCCTAAATCATATTTAGCACTTCGCAGCAAATCTCAAGGTGTCATTTTTTCTGCAGCGGTATTCGATAAAAAAATCTGTATCAATATAAGGACACAAAAGACTGTTACTTTTTCGAATCATTCTTTTGCAAATCGAATTGATACTTTCAGATTCAGTTTCTTCGAAAACCTCATTCTCGTTCAATATGAAGAACATCATACTGGCAGTCATTTCAATACATTTCGTAAGTTTGACATTTTTTTAGGATAATTGGTGATTTTTTAACATATCATGCATAATTATATTTTTCTAGATTTTCGTTAACGCTGATTCACTCAGAGAATGTAGAAAAGAAACTGGTGTTTCATGGCGTAAATATAATTATTCTTTCGTAAATTTACAACGCAATATGAAAAGGGAACTTGCATTAATTACGTGAACATTATTTTTTAAATTAGATACCCCCTCCCCCCATTGTGAAGATTCAACAGGTTTCAAGGGATTTCAAAAGGTTTGAAAGAGATCCAAGCAATTACAAAAGTTTTAGG
>NC_046657.1:31861769-31863028 GCF_010883055.1 Belonocnema kinseyi
GCCTTCTTAGAATTACACCAGCAGCGTAGTAGAAAGTCGCAGTGCGCGGGTACTCAAATGCGGAGAATGCGCAATATTATTTATTCTATTTGGAAACGGTTCAGACGGCCCTGACTGTTGTCTTTGGATCCCCCCGATTTTCGACCAAGGGTATTTTCAGGCAAACACCAAAACTCAACTGAAACCGTGAGTTCGGCGTATTTATGACGGATTTTACAGGATTTCAAGGAATTTTGATGGCTCCTAAGAGATTAAAAATTGTTTCAAGTATTTTAAGGAATCTCGTAATATTTTTATGGGATTTTGAAGATTTAAAGCGATTTCAAAAATTTCAAAATATTTCACAGACTGTAAAATTTCTTTAAGGATTTCGACAGTTTTTAAAGAATTTCAAACAATATCCAGGGAGCTCAATCCCTAAAATCCCTGAAAATGGCCTAACACGTAATTAATGTACACTCCCAAAGTTTCATGCACAATCAATTTTTGTTTATTTATTTATTATTAACTTAAATATTCAAAAATTAACATAATGTTTCAGCATCTTTAAGAAAATTGAAAGCAGGAGACTTAACTGGCGATGATCCAAAATTGAAATGTTATTTACGTTGTGTTTTAGTAAAACACGCCATATTAACTAAAAAAGATGAAATAAATGTTGAAAAGGCTCTACGATTACTTCCTCCAGACATGCAACGCCAAGCACGGACAAGTTTTTCTAAATGCAGAAACTCTCGTAAGTATGCCTATACCGTAGGTAAAAATATCCATGTGGAAATTCACATGGAAATCCATATAGAAATTTTAAACCGAGGGGGAAACTGCTATGGTGATCGGCTGCTTGTAATCTGGAGTAATCCTAGGTAATCCACTTGCAATCTGGAGTAATTGACTTGTAATCAACAGTAATCCACTTGTAGTCCTAGGTAGTGAATTAGTGATCAGCAGTTATCGATTTGTAACCTGAAGTAATCCAAGGTAATCCACTCGTGTTGTTAGGCAATCCACTCGTAAACCGAAGCGATTCACTCGCAATCCTAAGTGGTCCAATTGCAATTCTATTACGTAATTCACTTGCAATCTGGAATTAAACTGTTGTTATCCTCGGCCATACACTTTTAATCTACTTGTGGTCGGCACTAATCACTTGCAATCAGAAGTAAATTGTGGGTCCGGATGCAATAAGGGCACATAAAATTTTTTCGTGCGAAAACGAAGTCCCCTGGAGGCTTTAGAAAAAATTTTCGAATTTTAATTTT
>NC_046657.1:31863128-31874345 GCF_010883055.1 Belonocnema kinseyi
AATTAAAATTCGAAAATTTTTTCTAAAGCCTCCAGGGGACTTCGTTTTCGCACGAAAAAATTTTATGTGCCCTTATTGCATCCGGACCCACAATTGAGGTAATCTACTTATAATCCGCTGTAACTCACTTTTAATCTGTAGTAATCTCATTGCAATATCAGGTAATTTAAAGTAGTCCTAGGTAATTTGCTTGTAATCTGGAGTGATTGACTTGTAATCAACATCAATCTACTCACAATCCTAGGTAGTGAACTAGTCATTCGTAGCAATCCATTTGTAGTCTGAAGTAATCCAAGATAATCCACGCATGTTGCTAGGCAATTCACCTTAATCCGAACTGATCCACTTGTAATCCAGGAATTAAACTGTTGTTATCTTGGGAAATCCACTTGTAATTGGCACTAATCTCTTGCAATCTGAATTAATCTAAGATAATCTACTTATAATCCTAGGTAATCCATTTATAATCTGCTATTACCCAATGGCAATCTGAAAAAATCTTGAGTAATCCACTTATTTTTCGCAGTAACTCGTAATCTGCAGTAATCCACTTGTAATCTTAGCTAATCTAAAGTACTCCTGGATAATCCACTTGAATTCTGGAGTAATTGACTTGTAATCAACAGCAATCTACTTGTAATCCTAGGTAGTGAACTAGTCATTCGTAGCAATCCATTTGTAGTCTGAAGTAATCCAACATAATCCACGCATGTTGCTAGGCAATCCACCGTAATCCCAACTGATTCACTTGTAATCCAGGAATTAAACTGTTGTTATCTTGGGAAATCCACTTGTAATTGGCACTAATCTCTTGCAATCTGAATTAATCTAAGATAATCCACTTATAATCCTAGGTAATCCATTTATAATCTGCTATTACCCAATGGCAATCTGAAAAAATCTTGAGTAATCCACTTATTTTTCGCAGTAACTCGTAATCTGCAGTAATCTACTTGTAATCTTAGGTAATCTAAAGTACTCCTGGATAATCCACTTGCATTCTGGAGTAATTAACTTGTAATCAACAGTAATCTACTTGTAATCTTAGGTAGTGAACAAGTGATCTGCAATCCACTCGTAATCCTGAGTGATCCACTTGTAATCCTAAGTAGTCTACATGCAATCCTACATAATTCACTTGCCACCTGGAATTAAACCGTTGTAATCCCAGGTAATACACTTTGTACCCGTACGTACCCTACTTATAATCATAGGCAATCCGCATGTAATCTACTCGTAATCTGCAGTAATCACTTGCAAATAGAAGTAATCGTAGGTAATCCACTTATGATCCTGATGTATCCACTAGTCCTCCGCAGTAATTCATTTTTAATCTGAAAAAATCCTGGATAACCCACTTGTAATCTGCAGTAATTATTTGCAATCTGAAGTAATCATATATAATCCAATTATAATCCTAGGTAATCCACTTATAATCCGCTATAACTCCCTTGAAATCTGAAATAATCCTTAGTAATCCACTTGCAATCAGATGTAACTCACTTTTAATTTCCAGTAATCTACTTGTAATCTTAGGCAATCTAAAGTACTCCCCTGGCGGACCGAAGGAACCGAATGGAGCCTCTATAAAGTATTCGTCAAGTCCCCATTGGGTCCCCATTGGGACCCCATTCGGTTCCTTTTTTAAAAAACTCGAAAAAACAGCAAAATCAACTTTTAAATTGTTGAAATTCGGATTCTGAGTGAAAATTCCCTATAGAAGGTCACGGAATAATCGCAATAGTTTTTTTTTGCAATGGTAAAAAGTTTTAAAAAATATAAGAGGTATAGCGCCTGTTGACTGATACACTTCAAACGCGTCGCCTGTAAGTAGTAGTCAACAGGCGTTATACGTCTTACATTTTTTAAAACTTTTTACCGCTGCAAAAAAAAACTATTGCGATTATTCCGTGACTTTCTATAGGGAATTTTAACGTAGAATCCGAATTTTAACCATTTAAAAGTTGATTTGGCTGTTTTTTCGAGTTTTTAAAAAAGGAACCGAATGGGGTCTTTACGGGTACTTTGTAGAGGCTCCATTCGGTTCCTCCAGTCCGCCACGGCCCTAAGTAATTCACTTGTAATCCGAAGTAATCCAAATTGTAATTCACAGTAATCCCCACGAAATCCTAGGTATTTAGCTTTTAATCCGCAGCAATCTATTTGTAATCCAGATTACAAGAGGATTACTCGAATTACAAATGGATTACCTCGAATTATTTAGATTAAAAGTGAAGTAACTAGAATCAAAGATTACCTCAAATTGTTTCCGATTATATTGGATTACAAATGGATTATTTCTAATTGCAAGTGGATTACTTCGGATTACTATTGATTGCAAGAGGATTACTGAAGATTACGTATGTATTACTTAGTATTACTCCCTGTAAGAAGTGGATTACCAAGATTACAAATAAATTACTTAGTATTACTCCGTGTTAAAAGTGGGTTGCTGCAGATTAAAGTTGGGTTATCCACGATTAAAAGTGGATTACTCTGGATTAAAAGTGAATAACTGCGGATTAAACAAGATTATCTCAGATTAAAAGAGTACCATTCTTGTTTCCCCCTCGGTCTACAGCCAATAACTTGATTTTCGAATCACACTCTCCAAAGAAAATTAAAATTTTGAAAATGTTTTTTTCCTTTACAAAAGCTTACAAAATTACGGGTCATTTTTCAGTTTTCCTGTAAAATGGCCACCCTAATTTTGAAATATTAAATTAATTACATATAATGCCAGGTATAACTGGTTTTAATATTTTTTCTAGTATAAGATAACTTGCCAAATGAAAAGAATAGTTTTATTAATAAGATGTTTCTATACAAATTTATTACAATAACACTAATTTAATATTTTTATATACTGATTTTTTAAGTATTTTTGCAGCTGCTAAAGATAAGTGTGATAAAGTCTTTCAAGTCACAAAGTGTTTCTTCACATTTGAAACCGAGGTGAGAAACTTTTGTTTTTTTAAAGTGAACTAGAATTATTACAACCATACATTTAAAAAATTTTTTCATTTATTTCTAGCTCCTGAAGAAAGTTTCCTTTATTTGGGTGTAGTAGAAATAAAAGATATTTACACTCCACGTGGAAGCAGCAATTAAAATGAAACATTTCAAATATTGACTGTAATTTTTATTAAAAATATAAAATGTTGTGACTTACGTTATTGTCGCCTTAAAGCATAATTTATCTCTTAAAACATGGAATGACCAAAAAAGATAACATTTTTGGCGAGAAATTATATTATTTGATGGAGGAAATTAGGCGACGCTTTTTTTCCAAATTAAAGACAAAAAATATTCTACAAAGTTTTTGAGTACTTGAACTTTGAATCTTTTTGAAGCGTTCAACTTTTTTGTGAAATTTTTTTTCCAGGCGAGAAAATTCAATTGTTTATTGACAATACAATTTTTAACGATTAAAACAGATACTACAAGGCGCAGTACTCAAATTGCGTAACGTATTATAGGCCCTCTGTTGTAATACTTTTAACATAGAATCTTTTATAAAAAGAATAAAACAGTATTTCAGATGAAAAGTATTTTAAAAATTTTATGATTACTTTTTGACCAAAAATATCTTTTCATCTATTAAAAATGGCTTTTTAACAAAATACTTGAATTTTAAAATTAAATCGATACAAAATAAAAAATTTATACAGAAAAAAAATAATTTTAATACCAAAAATACGAATTTTCAACAAATAAAGATTTTTGACTCAAGAAAGAAATAAAAGTTTATCTAAATTATTGAATATTCAAGCCTAAAATGATTTTTTTATATACAAATTGAATTTTCAAACAAAACATATGACTTTACAGCAAAAAATTAATTTTCCACTAAACAGTTAAATTTTCAGCCAAAGATATAATAGCATTTAATAATAAAAAAAAACTGCCCGTTACGCGGGCATATTCTAATGGCGCGCTACGCGCACGGCTCGCTTCGCTTACAAGTTTCAGCGCGCCTAAGGCGCGCGACTGTTGGTTCTCGCGCTACGCGCTCGATAATATATTTATCTGGCGCTCAATTATAAATTCACCTCGCGCTACGCTCTCGGTCTTTATATTTTCGCACATCCTTGTGCAAACCTTTAAAAATTAAGATTCATAACATCCACCACTGTAATTTTGTAATTGTGAATTCTCTTTTGGCTAAAAAATCTTAGCTCGAGAATTTGAGCGCACCTACGGAACGCGACTGATAGCAATCGCACTCAGCACTTGGTCTTTGCATTTCTCCCGCATTCGGACGCAGACCTTTTGAAATCAAAGGTCAACGGACCGACAACTGTAATTTTGTGATTTTGAACTCTCTTTTGTTAAAGCTCTTTCGGCTTTAACGAACACATTCTCATCACGTATCTCGTGCTTCACACTCAATTTTGTCGAACATACGAACTTTTCTGCATTATACACAACAATTTTATATCAAATATAATACATTTTTTATGTAACTCTGCCTGGGATTGCTTATTAAAAAATTGCAAAATAAAGGAACCTATATCATACCTTCATACCTTGTGTCATTTTTTTCAAAAAAATTCATTATTTTTATTTTGAATGTTATTTTTCACGATTAAAGCAAAAACTACGTGTCCTATCGAAAAGGTATAGCTTTTTTTTGGATGAACAAGTTTTGTCTCATTTTTTTCGTATCTGTGTCGTTAGTTCAAAAAATTTTTATTTTTAATGTTGGTTTTTACGACGAAAAACAAAAACGACGCGTCCTATCGAAAAGTGATTAATTATATATTTGTACTTCTTTCCAGGGCGCGCAAATTATTTTTGGTACGATCAAATTTGTAATGTTCAACTTTTCGACTAAATTAAAAAAGTTGTTTTTAGAATCTTGTAAGGCTTTCAAAAAGCAACGTTTGTCTTCCCTTGACTTTTTTCATAGCATCCCAGTGGGCACAAAATTTGGCGACGTCTTTATGACATCGTTACGACATATTTACGACAGCTTTACGACATCCTATGTCCATGTCGTTAAGTCGTCTTTATGATATCTGTAAGACACTGTGATGACATGGACATAGGATGTCGTAAAGTTGTCGTAAAGATGTCGTAACTATGTCGGAAAGACGTCGCTAAATTTTGTGCCCACTGGGATGCGTTGTTTGGCTTAAAATGTTCCTTTTAGTTTTTTTATTTTTTTATTTTGAAAATGCTGTAACTCTGATGATTTTCTTTTTATACAAAAACGTCATTAGGATAAATTCTTTGAGTTTCTGAGTACTATGAATAACCGTACATAGAATTTTGAAATCTTAAGAAATATGGTTTCAAAATTTTGAAAACGCTCTCACTTTTTGAATTTTGATCCAAAATAGCTGATTTGGCGAAGTTGTTCTTTCTTTATAGGTTTTATAAAAGTGTGTCAAAGCAGAATCCAATCTGATGAATTTTTCGAAAGTTATCGTCCCTACAATATAAAGACTACAGACAGACAGACAAACAAACACCTTCGTAAAAATCGTTTTTTTCTGACACAGTGGGTCTCAAAACGTGGAGATTTGATGAAAACCGACAAAGTGAAATTTTGCATAAAACCAGAACCTTCTCATTAAGATGAGAATGTAAAAATTTGTTAAAATGTTCTTTAACTGTTACCGAAGTAGTTGACTTTTCAATTAAAAAAGATTTAATTTTCATCAAAATAGTTTAACTTTCAACCAAAAAAAAAGATTAATTTTCAACTAAAAATGTGAATCTTTAAGAACAAAAAATGAATTCTTAATAAAGTGAAGCAAAATTTAAACCAAAAATTATGACTTTTCAACAAAATTGTTGATTTTTCAATCAAATAGTTGCATTTTTATCCAGTTTACTTATCAGCATCAAAATAAGAATTGCAAACAAAAATTTCATTTTCTGCTAAACAGTTTAATTTTTAACCAAAAAGTATTACTTTTACACAAGATTGTTATATTAAATCAAACAGTTGCATTTTTCTCCAATCACAATGGGAATTCTACCAAAACAGATGAATTTTTAAATCAAAAGGACAAATTTTTAAAAAAGTGTGATGAATTTTCATCAAAAAATATTTCAATTCACTTTTCAATACAAAGTTGCAAATTAAAAAAAAGTAAATTTTCTAGGAAATAGTTGAATTTTGAACAAAATAGATGCATTTTTAATTGTTTATCAAAGAAAGATGCAGTACTTCTACTACCAAAGATGAACTTTTAAATAAAAACGACAGCTTTTCAGAAAAAATAGTTTTCATCCAAAAAAGATTTCAATTGACTTATCAGCAAAAAAATATGAATTTTAAACAAAAGGCATTTGTAACCAGGAAGGATTTCTTTTTTTAAAAAATGATAAATTTTCAACCAAATAATAAAATTTAGAACTAAAACGTAAGAAATTGTCTCGCCCCCCCTCCCCCCTTATACTTTTATGTAATTTAAGTACGGTCCCTAAGTATTATCAAAAAATGGTCTAAAGCAAACACGACATCGCAACTTACTCAGCAATTTCTGGTAAAACACTACGTTACACAACTTTGGCAGCACCCATACATAGAGTGGATCACGTGGCCAGATTTCTACTTTACCGACACTTTTTTTATTTACTAGCTTATTTTCACATAAAGTACCACATCGAGTTGAAAATTTGGAATGATAAATAAAAAGCACTAATAAGAAAGGTGGCTCTGGTCCTAAATTTTAATAATTATGAAAAAAGATTTTTTTTAATAATTTTATTTCCTTTTTTCATAATTATTCAAATTTAGTACCAGAATGGGGACAAACAAATAGAAAATTCTAAATTTTGAATATTTGTTCTTTTTAAAATTGTGTTTTGTTATACAGAAAATACAAAAAACCCGGAAACCTACTTAAAGATAAGTAATTTACAATTAATTAACAAAAAAGATGGGATCACATGAACTCCCATATAATTCAAAATCTGCTGAAGACTGGTGACCTTCTCAGCATAAAAGCAAAAACATAAACCCAAGATGACTCTCTTGGCTCTAGTTATGCCCCCCTCACCCTCCCAACACACCCTTATTGACTGAAGTTTGGTGGGATGGATGTTACAACTACAGTCTCCACCATATGATGAATTTCTCCTTAACTTGGACATGATTTCGACTGCAAAATAAACTTATAGCATAAAGATGGTGGTTGGGCGTATAATATAAACAATGAATAACACAAACAATAAAATAGCCTCGGAAAGGACTGGAACTTTAATTGACAAAAGGCATACACTCCGTAAATCTAAAGGTCATGTTTCAGGCGACGAATGGAGATTGGCTGTTTGGAATGCTATTAGCATCTCGGAGATCATGATTTCGTATCTCCCAAACTGCTGTGGGCTAGAATGAAAGTACCCAGGAAACAAGAAACGATTGGCCGCGTTTCAATCGTATTTCAAGTCGTATGAAATATGTATCTTAAAGAGGAATGGCAGATTACTGACGACAGGTTAGCGGTACCAGTGGATCGGAGCATTGATTATTTTACGATTCATCAAGAAATATTTGGTTATCGATTAAAAAACGACGTTTAATCGTAATAATACTATTGGCATCCGCTGCGCTTCAGTAGGCCATCTATTTTTTCAATGCGGCCAAAATGTGAACTCGCGAAACCAGATGGGATTTTGAAGATGCATTTTCATTTGAGCTTAACAACCATTTTTTAATTATTTTGCCCAGTTTAAACTACTAAGTGGATGAAAAAAATTAAAATTTATTGAAAACTAAGTGTTACATTATTATGGCAGTGTCAATCAAAGACTTTTAAATAATGTGTAATAGACTGAATGCAAGCATGAAGAGCATGGGCCTCACAATTAACGCAAATCAAACAAAAACTATGATGTTCGAAGAAAAGAGTGAGAAAACACTATGCAATATTGTATCAAATGATTAGAGAATTGAACAAGTTGATAAGTTCATATACCTTGGTAGCTTATTTACTAAGGACGGTAAGATAGATGAGGAGTAAGATAGACACATAAACGAAGGTAAGAAGATAATTGGTAGAGCAGGGCCCCTTATCCAAAGTAAAAATATATCAAATAAAGCTAAAATGACAACACATAATTCTATATTTGTACCAACTGTACCATACGGTAACGAGACATGGACCTATCAGGAAAAAGATAAGAGTAAAATTAACGCAATTGACATGAGATTCTTGTGCATAATATGCGGGAAAACTCTGATGGACAAAGTGAGTAACGAGATAATTCTCAAAGAATGTGGTGCAGAAGAGACGCTAGTAGACCTATGGAAAAGAAATGGGTTAAGATGGTTTGGGCATGTTGAGAGAATTCCAAATGAACGACTAACGAAACAAGTGTATCAAAGTAAATGGTAGCGTGCCCAGAGGCAGACAGCGGAAAGAATGGTTAGAATGTGTGAATGAGACCCTAGTTAGAAGAGATATAAGAAGCCACAGAAACACGAGAGCCTGCAAGAAGAAAATGCACCTCAAATGACGACTTTGTGAAGATCTTTACTTGGGATAATTGCTAGAGAGATTAATCAGCAATCTGAGTCGGAGCGGTGTTGCGGAACGAACTTGTTATTCAAATAAATAACACGAGAATTCTGGATTAGTACCAGGCCGACCTTTCAAAGTTTTTCTTATTTATTATCTAAAATTGTTAACTCGGTATGGCGCTTCGTGTCAAAATAAATTAGAAAATAAAAAAATGTCGGTAAGGTAGGAATTTGGTCACGTGACCCACTCTGTTTTCGAAAGTGGGAGGATTGCTGGAAGGTTGTGACATCCAAAAGGTATCTCATACCCAATGGCCAAAAAGAAATCTGAATCTTGGTATATAAAATCTTTCGAAAAAAACACTTTATTGTTTTTAAATGATGAGTTTATTTATTTATACGGTTCAATATACAAAATTCCAAAAGCAAAAGGCATTGACAGAATGACACGTTTCATACAGTATTAACCAAAATTTATTGTATTTTTGGTTAAAAAGCAATACAATTACCTTTACATTAGGGAAGTAATTTTCTTTTTGTACAATTATTATAATTTTAGAAAATAGCCCTCTATTAAATGCCTTATAGAAACTTATACAAATAGAAAAAAGGATATATAGAACCATATAGAGCCGTATAGAATTTATAAATTTTCTATTTGGCTCTATGGTTCTATATATCCTTTTGTCCGTTTCTATAAGTTTCTATAAGACAATTAATAGAGGGAAGCCATTCTTTGAAAACCCTGGGATCGCCATAGTAAGATTTCCTTACGTCCTAGCCACATCAGAAGTAGGACAAACTGGTCCGAACCTTACTAGGCCCACATCAAAATCTCGGCACTGTTGGAATCCTGTGCTTTTGCGCTTGCGTTAGGACCGCGTGCTGTTTGGCCGCACTTGGCGGACAATTAAAAATTACTTTAAGTAACAATTCTTGTAATTTAAATAAATAATTGATAAATAACGCATGAGAATTTATATAAATTGTGTAACTTTTAAATTCAGACAAAAAAATATATAACACATATATTCTATAAATAACAGTTTATTTTCAATTAATTCAAAAGTTTAACTTATATTTTACAAAACATTTAATTTAAAAAGAAATTTCTTAGAAAAGTAATAGAAAATAATGATTTTTAATGTTTTTAATATTACGTATGTATTTTTCTGAGAATTCATATAATTATATAACCTATAAATACATAAATTGTCACGACTGAATTTTAGTTAGGATTAAAATGCAAAAATGTTATTTTAAGCGTGTTTTGATAATTTTTTTCAAAACAAAGTTACATAGTTTTCAATAGGCAATTGAGTACGGGAGCAGGCTCAGGAGGCCTAGATATTTAATTAATAAAATATAGCTTTTTATTTTGAGAATTCCGTTTTTACTTGCCTTTTCCTTTTATTTGAATTAATAAACCTTTTTTTTGTCCTACGAAAGCTCCCTATTGCACTTTTTTATCAGCAATGATAACTTTTGTTTGTTTTCTTTAGTCTGAGCGTCGTTTTGCCTCGTCTCAATCGAAAAGAACTATATTCTGAACTGAACTTTTTTTTAGAAAAATCCAAATATTATCATTATTATATTCTGCAATATAATATTTCAGCTGCCTAATATATAGAGGTTATTATTAATTAATAATTAATAATAACTTCTATATATCAAGCTGATTATGTATCATTTCAGAAAATGTATCTATTAAAAAATGTTTTCTGAAATATAATTCAGTCATTGGAGTTCAATGAAAATAAACTGTTCTTTATAAAATATATGTGTTATAAATTGTTTGCTTTTTTCTGAAACCAAAAGTTCTATAATTGGTATACATTCTTTTGCATATTCAACAAACTATATATTCAACTTTCAATAATTGTTTTTTAAAGTTATTTTGAATCCCGCACCAAGTGTGGCCAACCAGCGCGCAACCCTAACGCAAGCGCAGTAGCACAGGTTGCCGACATTGGCATCGCTAAATCCCGGGAGGGAATCACACTTCGGGTCTTCAGCGGACGGAAAATACCGCGCTGCGCGTTGATTGGCTTGTTTATCACGTAGTATTGTGAGGAGGTGGATGCTAAGTGGTCCCAGTCGAATCAGCGACGCACATCTCTCGACCTTTATAAGCGACTTTAAAGTGTAAGCAACGTTTAACCAGAAATATGCTATAATTCATGTTCACAACCTGATTTTGCTCAGAGGACTGCTTTAAAACTATTATTTCCTAAACCCAACGGTGTCCATTTTTCTGATATCCAAACAATAGAACATGAGCTTGTTCTAAGTTTTATACCCTTGCAAATTAATGATAAATGAAACTAAGAGCACATTTGCTTAGAATCATTTCGGAAAGGAATAGAAGCGATTGGATTGCTTCGGAAACCATTTTCTATAAGAAATTTCTAATAGGGTTTATACCTATAGGGAGACTCGAATGTTCGACTGAGAGATGAAATGGCTTTGAGATTGATTTTTGTTCGAGAAACTTCTTTAAATTCTGCAGTATAGATTAAAGAGGTACTTGGTATTGTTATGAAAATACGTTCTGAATAATAACCATTATCACGTGGAATTCTAACATCGAAAGGTACGAAATTTTGAGCTTCATATTTCAGGCCTAGGTGTTCATGTACCAGGTATATACATATGAAACCGGTATTGCCATTTAGCGGCCAGTAGGCACACTTGTAAGCACTGTCGGAACTTACCATTTGTGCTAATTGGCGTATTGT
>NC_046657.1:31874445-31943183 GCF_010883055.1 Belonocnema kinseyi
GGCGCATACTTTGAATAAAATATTTGTTATCATTCTCTTGAAATAAATGTGTTTTTTTTCTTGAAAAAATACCGGTTTCATATGTATACACCTGGTATATAAGCTATCTCTGGAAGATGACGAACAGGATCATGATTTAATTTTTTCTTGTGACGCGTAAGCTTTGTTTTTGATTCGTAACGGCCACAAACTGACGTTTGGAAAAAAACTTGATAGTCCGTATAAGTTTTAAAAGGTTTATAATTATCAGGTTTCATCCATTCCGGTAGTTTGGTGCTCCACTGCTCATACCGATCGAGTACATCACTAAAAGTAGAGGTATCTGACATTGCGACGACAACGAAAAACGGAGATATACTTGGGAATCGAGTTGCACCTAAATCTGTGGGACAAAATTGACATTTATGAAATTTCGAAACAATTACAATTTTTATAAATCGCTAATGAACAAAGAATGATTTGTATTTTTTTTTATTTGTTTTTTTTTATGTTTGTAATTATTTGTTGATAAAAAAAAGTAAGAGTAAGAGATATTGCAGGTAACACAGTTCCACAAAAAATTGTCTGCAACCCGAGTTAAACCACGATACCCATACCTTCTTAGGGTTGCTGAATTCGAATCAGAGGTCAGTTTGACCCCATCAGGTCAGTATCAAGGTGAATTGAAGACTCAAATGGAGAAAATCATCAGATCGGAGAAAGCATCTACTCTCAGATGTTTTTGGGGTCGCTCAAGTGGAATCCGGGTTCAGTTTGACCCAGTCAGGTCAGAATAAAGGTCAAGTGAAGGTAAAAATAAAGAAAACCATTTGATCAGAGAAAACTACTCTCAAACATTTTTGAGATCGCTAAATCTAAATCCGGGGTCATTTTTACCCCTTTAGGTCGGGATAAAAATCATATCAAGGTAAAAATTAAGAAAACCATGAAATCGAACATATGGGCCCGAACTAACTCCGGATTTGTAATCAGAAAACCCAAAAATGTCGAGTCGGGGTTTCTCCAATTTCATGGTTTTCTCAATTTTGACATTAATATGACCTTCATCTCGACCTGATGAGGTAAAAATGACACCGAAATTGGATTTAGAGATCTCAAAAACATCTTAAAATAGTGTTTTACGCCGATTTAACCTTGACTTTGACCTAATTGGATCAAACTGACCCCGGATTCGGAATCGAGTGGTTTCCTCTGATCCAATAGTTTTCTTCATTTCGACCTTCAATTGATCCTGAGCTGATGGGGTAAAACTGACCCCGATGCGGATTCAGGGACCTCAAAAACGTGTAGGAATCATGGTTTAGCTCGGGTTGCAGAAAACTTTTTTTGTAGGTCTGTGTAATTGGCCAAACAGGGTAAGCGCGAGGTAGATACAGCAAACTGTGGTAAGCTTTCCGTAGCGAACAGTGCTCTCAATCATTAACAGTAAATGACACGCTTTTTTAAATTATTAAAATTGTAAATAATTTTTTTATCATAAATCAGTGTAGAATTAAAGACATTAATTTTCGGATCACAGCATAGTGTCTTGGAGTGCATTTTATTTTACACTTTACAAAGAAATAATTGATATTAAATTAAAAGGAAGCATACCTTTTTCACCAGTGTACACTTTAATAAAAATTGATAATAATTTCTTGTACTTAATAATTATTATATATGAGAAAAACTTGATTTGCATATTTTATTATTTAAAATAAGCGCGCTATCAGTATCCAATAAGGACGCTGATGCGACGCATGCGCAGTGTGGTTGGGAATCTAAATTGGGAACACTAGTGCTAAATCGTAGATGTTTTGGGTGAATTCCGCTAGAGACAGCACGTTACAGGCCCATAACCGCGGAAAATTTTCTTTAGCTGGTTTCAAACTCAATTTTCGAAGTAAATCCATTTCCTGAATATCAAAGTTGGACGTGGCTTCGGTTCAGTGATTTTAATCAAACTTAGTGAAACTTGGTTAAAGTGAGTTTCAAAAATGTGTAAATTTTTTTAATTCAGGGAATTAGAGGATTTCGAATTTTGAGACCAATTAAAAAAATAATTTACAAAGGGACAAAAGAATTTTTTAAATCATAAATACAGTGAAACTCTTCTATAATGCCGATTTTGTGGCTGACGGTGGGTGGTAACTAACTCATTATAGCCCGCTCCGCTTTTGTTTGTTCACACCTCAGTGTTTGCCCGCATGACAACCGCAGACCCCGCGCACCCCGCGCAGCTCCTGTTACACCTACCTGCAGTGCGGCGTCAATTCTCGGAAGAGCTATAGAAGGGAGGGCTATTGAAGGGTTTCATTGTATTTTGATTCCTCATAATTTTCTGCGAATTTTTAATGCGACCGACAGTATAGAGCAAAATCAAATAACGAAACTCAGAAATCAAGATGAAAAATTATTTCTTTCTGCTTTTAAAGATCTTCAATGGTCAATTTGTGTATAAAATTATGAAATAATATTGCATTCCAAATTATCATGTTATTCCTTCTTTTTCGTTAATCAATGGAAAAATATAAGGAATCAAAATCTTATTATATAAAAAAATAACTAATATGATTTTGAGCGAATAATTGAATGTATTTTTTTTTAATTTAAGTAGTTTCTTTTTGATATTTTAAACAATTAAATTAAAAAGGCCTAGAAACTGTGCGCTATATCCGTAAAAATCATTGAAATTATATCAAAAGTTTGGGCAATATGGAGTCTTTAAAAGATTCGACTCTCGAAATTCAAAATCCAGAAACTTTATTCTTTTAAAAAATGTTTGAAAACCATATGCACAATAAACTTTAGTAAAACAACACTAAGCAGTCTGTTATTATATTTTGGGTAGAAAATTTATGTTTTTTTTTAATTTTATTATTTTGTTGAGACTTAAACAATTTTGTTACAAACTCATCCTTTTTGTAGTAAATTAAACTATTTAACTATTTTCGGGAAAATTATCTTAGTTTTTTATGCAAAATTTCCAGTTTTTTTTACATTTTATTTAAAAATTTTAAATAATCAACTTCAATGTTTATTTAAACTATTACTGTTTACTCTAAGTGTCTTCTATTATATTTTGGGTAGAGAATTAATCTTTTTTTAAATTCTTTTGTTGAATGTTAAAAAATTTTGTTAAAAAGTTGTCCTTTTTGTAGTAAATTAAACAATTTAACTATTTTGTAGAAAATTATCTTAGCTTTTTATGCAAAATTTCCACTTTTTTACATTTTATTTAAAAATTTTTAAAAATAAACTTTAATGTTTATTTAAACTATTACTATTTACTCAAAGTGTCTTCTATTATATTTTGGGTAGAGAATTAATCTTTTTTTTTATTATTTTGTTGAATGTTAAAAAATTTTGTTAAAAAGTCGTCCTTTTTGTATTAAATTAAACAATTTAACTATTTTGTAGAACATTATCTTAGCTTTTTATGCAAAATTTCCAGTTTTTTTACATTTTATTTGAAAAGTTTAAAAAATCAACTTTAATGTTTATTTAAACTATTACTATTTACTCAAAGTGTCTTCTATTATATTTTGTGTAGAGAATTAATCTTTTTTTTAATTTTATTATTTTGTTGAAAATGAAACAGTTTCGTTAAAATGTCAAATGCTTTCATTCGAATTAAAAAAATTTATAAATAAAAATTCGAGTAAAATGTTAACACTTAACATTTAGTAATATTTTCCGGTTTTTCGTTATTTTTCTGTTAAAGGTTTTAGGCCAGTATATAGATGTTTTAATTCTTCCAAGTATCTTCGAATATTGATGCATTAAATGCCATTTCCTTTACCAAGTAAGGACTTCAATACATTAATATTCTAAGATACTGGAAAAAATTAAAACATTCATAATTTATGTTAACAAATTGAATATTTGAATCCTTTTTTTTTGCAAAAAAAAATGTTTTTCATATTGTATGTGTCGTAATAGCTTATAACACTTATATGGTTGTAAAATATTTTCAGAAATTAACATTTATCTTTATCATTCATAATTTAAATTAACAAATCGACCATTTTCACCATTTTTTGCGGAAATAAATTATTTGCTCCCTTATATATGTCAAATCGATTTTAAACTCCTAATAGGAAAAAAATTTAATATCGAATTTTAAATTGTTGATGTTTTTGATATTAGGAAATAGAACCCGAGGCTTACTTAAATTTCTAAAAATTTGTTAATCGAATGTATTTAATTTTTAGAGTAGGAGAAATTTTTTAATAAAAAAATGTTTAATCAAATATTCTGTCATTCTGAGAAATCATCCGAAATTTTTTCGTAAGATTTAAGTAGTCATGCTGAAATATTTGTTTTTATGAACTTGTCTAAATTTCCACATTAGTTTAAAATTACAAAATTTAATGTTAAAGCGTTTCAAATTTTAAAATATATCTTAAGTTCTTTTTTTTTTAATAAAGAGCTCAAGGTTTGAAGATACATGTGCAATATTTGTTATGAAAATTAATTATAATCTTATATTATGCTTACTTTTGAAGTACAGGAAACAGACACACGTTAGGACTAAAAAAACAGTCGCAATCTTCATGGTTTGAAAATATTCACTACAATAGAAAAAAATTTAATTAATTTTTCAAGAATTCTGTGTGAAAAAATACACAATTAATAACTATTTTAGATACTGAATTTTATTACTTGTATTGAGTGATAAGCTTTATTTCTTCTTCAAAATTAATAAAGTGATAGGAGGAAGAATGTTGATCTCAGACCTAAAATTTTCCATATTTGCTGTATGGATTACCCTCGGAACCTTGAGAATAATCCAATATGACAATGTTTGCCAAAATAAAAGTTAAAAGCATTCTCCTTATCTTTTTCTGTCTCATATTTATAAAAAGTCAAACAGAGATAAAAAAACAACTGATGAACCTTGAAAAAAACTTCTTTTTTCTGTGTGCTTAATTATTGATCTATCGAGTTACCCGAGGAAAATATAACAATTTAAAAACATAAAGCTTTTTTATTTATGTTTTGGTATCTTTGATATTTTACACATGCCGTCCAGATGAAAATTCTTGTGCAGAAACCACGGAGGATCCTGCACAAGCAACTATACAGGTGACCTTGGCGGTTTCTGTGCAGGAATTTGGTGAAGGAACCTGTACATGATCATGCAAAGGGCCCTGTACATGATCCTGCGAAGGAACCTGTACATGATCCTGAAAAAGGGACCTGTACGTGATCCTGCAAAAGAACCAGTACATGATCCTGCAAAGGAACCTGTACATGAAACTGCAAATGAACGCTCAAGCTACTAGTGAACCCTCACGTATTAGTTCCTACGAAGCCGCGTCTCAATTCACTTTTGTGAAGGAATCTGTAGAGGATCCTTCAAATGTTGACTTGCATACAGGTTCCTTTTCTGGTTTATGTACAGGTTCCTTTGCAGGATCATGTGCAGGTTTATTTGCAAGTTCATGTATAGGACCCTTTGCAAGATTATGTACAGGTCCCTTTTTAATTATAAGCTTTGGAATTATATGAAAAAGAAAGAACTCCTGAAATTCAAAAGGCTCTTGTTGTTCATAAAATGGTTCCAATTATTAAATTGAACTTCAGTCAAATTAGTGTAGTACACAAGGAAAGTCGTATTCAAACTCGTGTATAGTACAATCTTAATAATTAGGTCATTAAAAATATATTTTTAATTTCCTTAGAAAATTATTTGTAAATTAATTAACTTCCTTTAAAACGTAGAAAAGTCAATTTTGAATTAAAGGAACGTGAGAAATGAATATAAAACTTAATTAAAAAATGTTGTTTATTTGGTGAAACAAGCTAAATAAGAAATAATAAACAGTAAAAAAAACATATAAAATATTTCTGAAAATGACTCTAAAGTAAACGAGGGCACAAAATCGTTAAATCGTTGAAATTTTTCAATTTTCAGATTGAAAAATTCATTTTGACCCCCCCCCCCCCCCAACAAATTTTCAACCAAGTAGTTGGACTTTTACCCAGAGAGGTGAATCTCACAAATAAAATAAATTTTTAATAAAGTAGTTCAAAGTAGTTCATCCAGGTTGTTGGATTTTTAACCAAAAAGTTCATTCAAAACTAAAATTATAAATATTTAACGAAACGAAAAATAAATTTTTCGCAAAGTAGTTCAACTTTAAAAAAATTACTTAAATTGTATTCAGCCAAAAAAGTTTCATTCTCAACGAAAAATGCTTAATTTTATCAAAATAGTAGGATTTTCAACTAAAAAAATATCAATTTTGAATTAAAAATATCTATTTTCAACAAAAAATGGAATAGTAGAATTTTTAATTCAAAAGAATGAATTTTTAAATAAAAATATTTAGATTTTCTTACTGAGTTTTGGTGGACCATTTATCTTTTTCAATAAAAGATTAGTACTTTTGGATTGAAAATTCATCTTTTGGTAGAGAGGTCTTCTTTTTTTATATAAGCTGAATTCTTTTTCATTTAAAAGTATTTAAAACTATTTAATTATTAATTTTTTTAATTGAAAATTCCATTAAAAATTAAATTTTTTTGGTTCAAAATTAATCTTTCTTATTAAAAATTAGTTTTTCTTAATATTGAGTTTTTTAAACAAAAATTTAACTAAATTTTCTGTCGATTTTTGAAATAAAAATTTAATCTTTTTGATTGAAAATTCATTTCTTTGGCTTAGGATGTAACTATTTCGTTGAAAATTTATTTTTTCTTGGAAACTTGTTTCTCTAATGGAAAATACTCTACTCTGTAGTGGAAGCTTCTAATGTGTCCCCTAAGGGTTTACGTTTTTCTTACACTTTCTCTATTCCTTTACACACCCTCCACACACTTACTTGGTGGTGGAAGGGGGACCTACAGTTTAAGGTGGGTTCCGAACCACCAAGAGCAACAGCTTTAAGTACTTAGAGAAAACCTTTTTCTCTAGAGGTACCGGTCCCACGACTCTCCGGAGATGAACAACTCCCTTGCTAGGCTAGTGTTCACCGCATGGGCCACCGAGACTCTTCCAGAGTGCGAGGCGGGAATCGAACCCGCAAGCCGAAGGAGAGGGTCCAAAGCCTACGCTTCAGCCCCCACGACCATCGTCCCACTTCGAAAATACTCTACTCTATTCTTTGTTAAAAATGTATCTTTTTTAGTTTAAAATTGACGGATTTCATTGTTAATTTGACTTGTTCTTGGTACAAAATTAACCTTTTTGGTTAAAAATTTAATTATCTGGCAGAAAATGTTCCTTCAAAATTAAATATATTTGAATGAAAAATAATGTAATTTATTAAAAATTATTCTTATTTGGTAGAAAATTTATCCCTTTGATTAAAATTTAATTTCTTTGGTTAAACATTTAACTGTTTTGTTAAAAATTTGTAACTTTTTGGTCGTAATTGTTTACAATATTAAATATATAACATTTCATAATATATAGGGGAATTTTCAAGTAAAAACATTAATTTTCTAGCAAAAAAGAAAAAAATATAGCTAAAGTGTCAAATTTTTAACCAAAAAAAAATAATTTGGAACCAAATAGTTGAATTTTCAACTCAAAAGATGAATTTTCGACCAAAAAAAAAGACTTCTTCGACAGCATAGATGGATTTTTAACGAAACAGTTAAATTTTCAATTAAAAAGATAAATTAGTCTCCAAGAAGATTAATATTCTAACACAAAACACAAAGTTTCCACGAAATACAGAAATTTTCAACCAAATAGTTGAATTTCCAGCTGAAAAAGATCAATGTTTAACCAAATATATGGAAGATTTTAATTTTTAGTTGAATAATTATTCCAAAAAAAATTTCCACGAAATAATAAAAGTAAAAAAAGTTTTTTCAACTGTAATGATGAATAATCAACCAAAAAGGTGAATTTTGACAAAGTACATACTCTTTAAACCAAAAAAGTTTTTTTCATTCGCTGTTCAAGAACAGCGAAAATTTTGAAAATTTAATTGAATCTTTAAAAATCTTTTAAAATCTTGGGCCCAACGTAAAATTGGCAGGAAGTTTTGAGCAAGAACTAATTAAAATATCTCTGTTAAAGCCGAAGGAGTTTTAACAAAAGAGAGTTCACAATCACTAAGTTTCAATTGCCGATGCCTTGACCTTTAATTTAAACATTAAAATTTTACGATTTTTAATTGCGAGCGCAATTTAAACTAATTTCCAATTATATTAAGATATGAATAAATCATATACATATATTTTAAACAACTGAAAAAATAATTTCAAAAGCAAACCTTAATTCTTCTAACAACAATACAAAATTATTTTTGCTTTTATTAGTTTCGGCAGATTCAAGTAATTCGAAGAATTCAACGAACTCAGGGGATTCAAGTAATTCAAAGCGAATAATTCAAAAGCGAGTAATTGAAAGCGAAAAGTAATTCAAAACAAATAAATTCAAATAATTCAAAGTTTAGGAGTCTTTTCCAGTTAAAGAATATCTAATGGGAATTATTTCAGATTTAAATTTGGAAAATAGAAAAGTTTTAAAACGTTAAGAATTGAAATATTTGTAAATTAGAACTTAGAAGATTATATCCCTAAAAATCAAATTGAAATTGCATTAGTGCTAATTAAAGTGTTCCAAATTGACTTATTTAAACATTTTAACTTTTAAATAAAAATAATTATCAATTCGATGCAATTGTAGTTTTAAATTTTTGAATTGTATACTAAATCGAATGTTTCAAAATCAAAGCTGCTTAAATTATAGAATTTTTTATTGTTATTGAATTTAACAAAAATTTAATTGATGTGATGACTTCCTCTAAAATAAAAATAAAATAATATTCCGTAATTTTTAATGTTCAAGATTTAAAAACCTTTTAAACATAAACCTTTAAAATTAAATTATTCCAAAAAAAAGCTTTCCAAATAAAAATTAATTTTCAGTGGGAAGCATTAAAAGTTAAAAAAATTTCCACATGATCACGTCCCTAAGAATTGTGATACTTAAACTTCTAAACACTGAATAATATATATTTTGTTGCATTAATATTAGTTTTCAGAAACAATAAATGGGCTATATTGTATATTGTAAATGAATGTACCACGTAAAAACCGGCTTATCCTAAAATATACAAGATTATATCAATTGTAACGTTAATTTTATCAAGCTAAATAAATAATTTTTTTCTCTTCCAACTGACTCATGAAATACAAATCCAATCTCGTAAAAAAATAATATTTAAATATAATCATAAACGGACAAGCTCAAAACATTATTTACTCTAATGAAGGAACAGAATACTTATCAGTTAAATGATTAACTCCGCAGTCTGTCCTATAATTGTAAAAAATGAGGATCGCTTATACCCTGGTCTTATTATTGGCGGTTATTCTTAATTCTATTGGTAAATAAAATAATATAATGCATTCCTAATTACTTTTGAAATATATTTAAGCTTTACACAATAATAGTTTGTTGGATTTACTATTCATTCTGTTCTATTTACTATTTTTTAAACTCTGTGTTTATCCACAATTAGTTCCAGAGCTCTGATTGGAGGGGTGCAGGTACTCCAGCTTTTTTGTAGAAATTTTAAACTATTTAACTATTTTTGAGAAAATTATTTTAGTCGCCTTAGTTGTCTCGAAGGGGCGCAAACGGCAACACATAAATACATTTTTAGTTTACGCTTTATAGAAAAAAAAAGTTTATTCCAGTTGGCTTGGGCGCAAATATCCAAATATTGTTCCGTGGCGTTTGGGATAAGGGCGGAAAATGATCATGTCGCACCGGACACAACAAAGACTAGTTACGGCTCTAATTAGTTCGAATTTTATCTGAATTTGTTCCGGGGGAATCCAGAATATGTATAATATGTGTGCGTAAAAATTCTGACGTGCACCGTTTGGCGGCGTGTACCATCCGTGCTCATACAAGATGGCCACAGTACTGATATGCGCGAGTTAGACTAAAATGGAACGTTTTTCAGTCAAGATTACGAGTGGATTGAATCATGTATTGTAGTCTTAAATCGTCACGTCCACGTCAGAATTTAGACGTGCACACATGGTAACCTCTGAACGAATCACATTGAAATTTAGACTCTGGGAGATCGAAGGGTATTAGGATTTTTTTGCATACCTTATTCAGGGATATCGAAAAATTTCGGATCAATTTTAAAAAACTATTCTTCTATTACTTCTTACAGAATTAGGTTCACTGTCTGACCGTGACACTGATTTCGATTGGCCTCATACTCCCCGCCCGGGTCAATGGCGGGCATCTTCATCTTCTTCTCTTCGCAATATATCTCAGGCTCCTGCCAGGCCGGAGCATTTTGTGCGTATCAGGTCCAGGTCTCCTCCTGGCACCGCTTATAATAGCAGAAATCCTGATATTAAGATACTTGGATATGGACTTGGACAACTTGGACTTATTCGGATTATTCCCTGTATCAATCCGCTCCGGCGATTCGAATTTAGAAGATACACTTTTAATCCCAATTCGCCAATTCTGGTACAAACAAGAAGAAATGTCTATGAGCCCATGCCGACCCAAGAAGAAATTGTATTATCAACGTCTGATGGTGACGTTGTTGCTATATTGAACACAAGTGGTATTCTCACTGGAATATATTCTTCCAAAGGAAAAAGAACCCGGGCGAAAATAAACATGTTCAGCCGTGTGGTTACAAGGTTAAACAAAAAGGAAGTGGATGATGTTCCAGTGGGCGTAAACCGTCCGATAGATTATTATTTTAGAGTATCAGTTGTAAGGCAGGATTCTCTACAACAAAGCTATGTTTGATGGAGAATGCATCCCCAGCAAATAAAAAAAAGAATTGAGCGTAATTGGAATCTGGAATTCCTTTTAAATTCGGTTTCTGATCCCCCTTCTCCTTTCTGGGTTTGAAAGAAATAAGTTGATATAAAAGTAGAATTTCTCTCTATTGGTGAAATAGAACTGAATTTTGAAGTTACAACAGAACTTAGGCGTATTGAGGCCATGTGATGAGTATAACAGTTAATCAAGTCAGCCTTAAGATCAATATTTTTTCACCCATATTGAAAAATAAAAGTTTAAATAACACGGAAATTTTTTTCGAGAAATGTTAATAAATATTAAAGGATCGCTTGTGGCCTTGCAAAGAGTTGGAGGAAGAAAAAAGTTTATTTATGCAAATAATGATTATCGATGGATGCATTTGGGTTTTACAGCAGAAGTTTGACTTTTAACTTTCTCTGACGGTAATCATGCAATCTGTTTTACCCACAGACCCCTAGAAGTTCGAAGTTGTCTACTCGCTGCGCTAGTGCTGCTTTGACACAGCTGATATCAGACTGATACGTATGTCAGACCAAATATGTTTATTTGCATTTAAAGTGCAAACATTAGTTTTTGCATTACTTGCGCAGAATGTTCGTTAGCGATTTCTTTTGTTTTGCCCCAATTTGAAAATATAAACCTCAAAACTAGCCCAATGACATCATTGCAAATTGCTCGCAGGGTTTGACGACAGCACGGTCGGTATTTCTCCAAAATAGTAATTAAAAAAAAACTTTCTCACTGTTCTAATTATTTAGGACCAGAGACACATTCTTTTATGCGTTCTATTTATCGTGCCAAATTTTTAACAAGATATCTCATTCCGTGTGGACGTAAGTTGGGAAAGAAAACTTCCGCTGGTATTTTCTTCAAAAAAATTTTTTCTCAAAATTTCCACTGGAATAAAGCAGAGACATGGACTTTATTACCTCCTCTTTCATTTCCCAAACCTTCAGAGCGATACCACATTTCGTTTAAACGTAAGTTGGGGAAAAAATTGAAGACCAGGTTTGATCATACTCTCGTCACATGGCCTTAAAAGGAATTTAATTCCATGTAGTTAGAAAATAATAAATGTGGAATTTAAATGGGTTTTAATTATTGGGATCAAAATATGAGTTGGTCAATAAGCACTAAAGTGAAAGTTACAAATTATTAACAAAAAAAGGAATGCTTCACCATTAAATTAAAAATATATATTCTGTCTTATCTGAAATCAAAATTTACGCAGACACATTCATTATCGAAATCATACTCTGGTGATCGATTTGAACTTATCAAAAAATTTACTATTTTGAAAATGCAGAGCCACCGATAACCGGTAAATTTTTAACACAGAGTGACATTATCGGTTATAAAAAAATTAATTTTCTACTAAACAATACGAATTTTCAACAAAATAGTTAAATGTTGAACTACAGAAATATTATCATCTAAAAAAAGAAAAATTTTTAAATAAAATTATAAATTTTCTTCTAAAAATACAAAAAAAGGTAAGTTTCTAACCAAAAGTGTAGCACTTAAATTTGTAGACAAAAAAATTAATTTTCCAAATAATTAAAAAAAAAATAGTTAAATTTTTAACATTTTTATTTTCAACTAAAATTAAGAATCTTCAACGAATTGAGAATTAACTTTTCACGAAGTAGATCAACTTAAAACCAATCCCTTGAATTTTCAACTAAAAAAGATACATTTGCAATCAGAAATAAAATAGTTCAATTTTCAGACAAAAAAAAATTTTATAATAAAATAATAAATAAATAAAAACGAATTTTCAACAAAGTAGTTAAGTTTCAAATCAAAAAGGTGACTTTTCGAACAATTAAGGATCTTAATTTTCTACCAAAAACACGAAATTTCCGAGAAAAAACGAACTTTCAACAAATAAAAATAAACTTTTACAAAAAATGGAACAAGTCAATATTCAGTAAAAAAAAAATTATTTAAAAAAATTATTTTCAACACAATAGTTAAATTATTTTCTAATCAAACTTTTTAAATAAATAATGCAGTAGTTAAATTTTCACATACTTTTAAACAAAATTGTTAAATTTTCTAGAAATAATATTATTTCTTAACCAAATACAGTGATACCCTTCTATAGGCCTCTCTTCTGTAGCCCTTCCGATATAATCGACACCGCACCGCAGGTAGGTGAACAGGAGCTGTGCGGGGGTTTGTGGTTGTCACTCAGGCGAGCACTCAGCCCCAAAATCGGCGCTATAAAAGAGTTCCACTGTATTTGAAATTATAACTAAAAACATGAATTTTGAACGAAGAAGATTAATTATTGACCATCAAATCGATTTTTCAACAAAAAAAGAACAAATTTTTAACAAAGTGTTAAACAGAATTTGGAATACTAATATTTTTAAATTATTCCAAATCAACTGCATTACTCTGGATTACCAATTAATTACTTGAATTACCTCAATCACTTCGAATTAGTTAGATTATAAGTGGATTAGAATGGATTATTAGTGAACGACAAATGGCCTATTGTCAAATATATGGATTACTGTGGCTTACACCGAATTAAAGTTGATTACTCGGAAATATGATGATTAAAAAGGGACTACTCATGTATAGTCGGATTACAAGTGGATTGTTCAGAATTATATAGGTACAATATGATTTCTGTGGTTTATCGGGATTACAAGTGGATTAATTTGAAGTAAATGGATTACACTGGATTACAAGATATTTTCCCGAATTGTTTATATTACTGTTGCTCGTGACGGATTATACATGTGAGTTACTATCATTTATATAGATTAAACTGGATTACGCCGAATTAAAAGTGCATTACTATATTTGATTACTCTGAATTACAAGATATTTTTCCAAATTATTTATATAACTCTGGATTTTTCCACATTAAATATGAATTACTACAAATTATATAGATTAAGCTCAATTACACCGAATTACAATAGGATTGTTCAGTCTTATGATGCTTACTCCGAATTTTATGTATTAAAGGTGGGTTACCCTTAGCTACTCCGAAATACAGGTAGATTACTATGAATTACATGAATTAAAAGTGAATTTCTCCGAATCATAGCAATTAAAAGTGGATTACTCAAGATAAACTGGATTACAAGTGGATTACTCTAAATTACATGGATTACAAGTGGATTAGTCTAAAATAATCCGCTTTGCAAGTAAATTTCTCCTACTTATAAGGATTACTCGTGGATTTTTTCGGTTTACGACTTGATTACTTCGATTATATAGATTACAAGAAAGGCTTACTCTCGTATATACGGGACTACAAGTGGATTGGTCCGAATTAAATGAATTACATCGGATTACCCCGGATTAGGCCGAATTATAAGTGCATTTAACCAAATCACATTGATTAAAAGTGGATTAAGCTGTATTACAGTTCGATTAACCTGTATCACACGTGGATTACACATTGGTTACCCTGGATTACAAATTAATTATAAGTGGATTACTCTACAGGGCGGGTACATTTCTTTGAAATACATTAATGAAAAGTGGATTACGTTGGATTACAAGTGGATTACTCTGGATTATGCCGCATTATAAGTTTATGTATCAATAGAACTGAATTACACCAAATTACATGGGATACAAGGGTAATCCACGGTAGTGGATTATATACTACTCTGTAGTACGAGTATATTTCTCTGAAATAAAACGATTAGAAGTGAATTACGCTGTATAACAAGTGAATTACCCTGGATTAAAAGTGGATTATTCTGGATTATCCCGTTTTATAAGTGGATTTATCAATACAAATTATATGAATTACAATGGGCTTACTCTGTAGTACGAGTATATTTCTCTGAAATGAACAGATTAAAAGTGGATTGCACTGGATTACGAGTGGATTATTCTGGATTGTGCCGTTTTGTAAGTGGATTTATCAATACAATTTTATTACACCAAATTACGTGGATTACAATGGGATTACTCTGTAGTGTGAGTATATTTATCTGAGAAACATAGATTACAAGCGGACTACAATGGATTACAAGTTGATTACTCTCGATTACAAATTGGTTACTCTGGATTGCACGGGGGTTACGAGCGTATTTCTCTGAAAAATATGGATTAAATGTGGATTATTATGGATTAAAAATGGATATCCGTGGATTGCAAATGGATTACAACATATTAAAAGTGGATTACAGTGAATTAGACGTTAATTAGTCTGGATTACAAGTTGATTACTCTGTAGTACGAGTATATTTGTCTGAAATACATTAATTGAAACTAGGTTAATCTGGATCACAAGTGGATTACCCTGGATTATGCCGCATTATACGTTTATTTGTTAATACAAATGGATTATACCAAAGTATATGGATTGCAAGTGGATTACTTTAGAACGAGTATATTTTTCTGAACCTTATGGATTTAAAGTGGATTACAAGTGTATTACTATGTAGTACGAGTATATTTCTCTGAAATACATTAATTAAAAGTAGTTTATTCTAGATCAGAAGTGGATTACCCTGGATTATTCCGTGTTATAAGTTTATTTACCAATAGAATTGGACATCACCAAATTACATGGATTACAATCGTATTACTCGGGATTAACAATGGATTAGCGTTGATTAAAAGTGGATTACGCTGTAGAACGAGTTTATTTGTCTGAAATACATTAATTAAAAGTGGGTTAATCTGGATGACAAGTGAATTAATCTGGATTATGCCGTATTAGAAGTTTATTTATCAATAGAACTGAATTACACTAAATTATATAGATTACAATCGGATTATTCTCTATTATGAGTATATTTTTCTTAAATATATTAATGAAAACTCGATTACTCAGGATTAACAATAAATTAACGTGGATTAAAATGGATTACCGTTGATTAAAAATGTATTGCCGTGGGTTACAAGCTAATTACTCTGGATTACTCCGCATTATTGTGTATTATAAGTTTATTTATCAATACAATTTGATTGTACCAAATTATATGGACTACAATCGGATCACTCTGTAGTACGAGTATATTTCTCTGAAATCCATGAATTTAAAGTGGATTACTTTAGGTAAAAAACAAATGCATTATACAAAATTAAATGGATTACAAGTGGATTACTATGGTACGATCACATTTTCCTGAAATACATGGATTTAAAGTGGATTAATGTGGATTAGGCTTGATTACAAGTGAGCTACGCTAGATTACAAGTGGATAACTTTGCAGTACGAGTATATTTATCTGAAATACATGAATTGAAAGTGTGGTACCCTTGATAAGAAGTGGATTACCCTGGATTATGAAAAATTAAATGGATTGGAATGATATTACTGTGGTTTAACAATGGATTACCGTGGATAAAAGTGCATTACATTGGATTAAAAGTTAATTACTCTGGATTACAATTGGATTATAACAAATTTTATGGATTACAAATAGATTACTCTGTAGTAGAAGTATATTTTTCCGAAATATATAGATTAAGAGTGGACTACTCTGGATTAAAAATGGATTACGGTGGATTACAAGTCAATTATTCTGGATTATAATTAGATTATACCAAATTATATGGATTACCGCCGGATTACTCTGTAGTGGAAATATATTTTTCCGAAATACATGGATTAAGAGTGGATTACCTGGATTAACGTAGATTACAAGTGTGTTACCGTGGATTAGAAGTTAATTATTTTGGATTACAATTGGAGTATACCAAATTACATGGATTACAATCGGATTACTCTGTAGTACGAGTATATTTATCTGAAATATATTGTTTAGAAGTGGATTATGGTGGATTAAAAATAGATTAGGGAGCGAAAGGTTTTCTTGTTTTTAATTAACAACCGGAAAAGTATTAAGTCCATATATATCCTAGCTATTTCATATGTTCTTTGAGAAGAATAAAAATGTGTTAATGATCAGTTTGATATTCTTGATTATGTTTATGTAACGTTTGATTCTCATATTTGAGAAGATTCCGAAAAGTATTTTATATTTATTTTAAAAATTGTGAAATGGGGGGGGGGGTCCAAAGAACGTGACGTAATATTATAGGTGGGGTCTCGTTAATAAAGCGTGACATCATATGTGAACTCTCCCTTAGCGTGGATTACAAGTTAATTACTCTGCGTTATAATTGGATTATACCAAATTACATGGATTGCCATCGGATTACTATGTAGTAGAAATATATTTTCCCGAAATACATGGATTAAGAGTAGATTAATCTGGATTAGAATTGAATTATTCCAAATTACATGGATTACAACGAATTACTCTGCAGTACGAATATATTTCTCCAAAATATATGCATTAAGAGAGGATTGCTCTGAATTAAACATGAATTTGCGTTGATTAAAAGTGGATTACCGTGGATTACAAGTTAATTGCTCTGGATTACACTTGGATTATATCAAATTACATGGATTACAATCGGGTTACTCTGTAGTATGAGTATATTTCTCAAAAACAGATGGATTAAGAGAGGATTACTCTGAATTAAAAATGGATTACCGTGGATTAAAAGTGTATCACTGTGGATTACAAGTTAATTACTCTGGATTATAATTGGATTATACCAAATTATATGGATTACCATCGGATTACTCTGTAATAGAAATATATTTTTCCTAAATATATTTTTCCTAAATATATGGATTAAGACTGGATTTCTCTAGATTATAATTGGATTATACCAAATCATATGGATTACAATCGCATTACTCTGTAGTACGTGTATGTTTCTTCAAATTATATGGATAAAGAGTCGATTACTCTGGATTAGAAATAGATTTCCGTTGATTAAAAGTGGATTACCATAGATTACAAGTTAATTACTCTGGATTACTCTGGATTAATGCATATTATAAGTTAATTTATCAATACAAACGAATAATAGCAAATCATATGAATTGTAATTGGATTACTCTGTAGTAAGCGTATATTTATCTGAAATATATGGATTAAAAGTGGATTCCTCTGGATTAACAATGGATTACCGTGGATTTAAAGTTCCATGCCGTGGGTTGCAAATTCAGTATTCCGTATTACAAGCGCATTATTCTGCATTATAAGTGGATTAAGCTGTATTTAAAATGGATTACCCTGGCTTACAAGTGGATTACGCTGGATTACAAGTGAATTCTGCTGTATTACAAGTGGATCACTATAGATTAGAAGTGAATTATGCTGGATTATAAGTGGCGATGTTCCTTACTAAAGAAGTTCATTATCGGCTCGTTGACTTATAATAAGAATGTTTGGGAAGTAGACAATATTTAACCCTAGACTGGTAAACTGAGATGGCTCATCCTATAATGTTAAACCGGGGTTCCGCTACACCCCAAACTTGTACCGTGGCACAATGCTTTCTATGTGCAGTGAAACTACTTTAATATAGCGCATTTTTTTCGTTTTTTAATGTAGAAAACAATGGTAATAACAATATTCTCTTAAGTTTTCAAAAAATGTTGAATAATTTGGTAAATATGAGAAAAAACCTGCAAATTCCGCAAAATTGACTTTTTTTATAAAAAGTAACGTAGTTTTTCAAGAAATTGACCAATTTCATAAAATAAACGGGATTTTAAAGAAAAATAATCGCGCTTTAAGCCCATATAAGCCACTTTTGCTAATTCTTAAAAAAAAACCTAATTATTTGAAGTGTGGTTCAACAAGTCCTTTTCTAAGTTTTTTTAAAAAATCTTGTCCAACCAAATTTTTATCTGCACTGCAGAAATTGTGCAAGATCATATTCCTCCTTGATCGAGCATTTCGAACCAGAAACGCAGGGACCATCGAAGGGTCTTCCTTTTTGTGCTTACAACGTCCAAATGAAATCGTTATACTATCCGACTGAAATTTACTATACCTCATTCTTTGCTATTTTTATATTTTAAAAAATTTGCAAACTTAGAACTTTTAAAATCATGCTTAAAACATCTATTTAAACTGATTTAACAAAAAAAAACTGAAATTCACTTAAGGTAAATTTCCCAATTTGGGCGAATGTAAGGATTTGTTTGGCGTATTTTGCTTGTAAAAGTATTTTAAATCGTATAAATCGATAAAAGTTCCTAATAATGCACAGTTTGAACATTTTCCATTAATACTTTGTCTGCTTATCGATGTAAACTAACCATTTTTACTGAATAATAAAGAATATTTCATGCTTTACCGATGAACCTATTTGGGCGAATGAATTTTTCCTCTGGCCCAGTTTGGGCGAATCAAATGTCCCAATTTGGGCGAATGACGCTATGTTATATTTCCTACAGTAGATGGATATAGTCATTGATTAAAACTGACTCCCAATTTAATTTGTCACTAGGAATTTCACAATTTTCACATAAAAATTTATCAGCGTAATAAATCACGTAATTCAAAGAAAAAGAATATTTTTCTCGTTTGCAATTTTAAATTTGCTATCTCATTGTCGTTGTAATCGTTTGCCGCACATTTTTGTCAATTATTCAATACAAATGCATAACAAAAACAGGCATCATAACAGGAGAAAACTTTCAGAATTTAAATAGTGTGCTTGTTATCTTTAAAAAACTCCTAATTTTTATCCAGCCGTGCTGTTTGTAAAGACTCGCACAAATTCCTCCAGCCATTTTTTCCGTCCGTATTAAGGCGGAAGGAAACATCCGAATTATCAATTAGTTTTCATTAATACTGAAGAACACATTCGTCAAGCTTGGGATTGATACTTTTCAATCAAAACTTTTGCGCCACACAAATTTTGGAGCACTGTTGAAACTAAAAACTACGCAGCCTGTCAACTTGCGAACTAACAAGTCGAGAGTAATGTTATGCTCGATCTGCCACAGATGGCGACACGCGTTACTATATAACGTTTAAAGAACACGAATACGTAATAAAATGACTATAAAACCTATATCAAAAATATCTTAAATCAATTCTAGAATGTGAATAAACTATTACTAGTGTCGTACACTTTAAGATTACCATGGATTTACCTACAGTATGTGAGCATTCGCACAAACTGGGTCACTCGCCCAAAATGGGATATTTACCTTACCCACTCAATTCTAGAACGTGAATGGTAAACCGGGGTGCAGCGCAACGCCACACTATATTCACTGCTGCACAGAACTCACACCGAACATTAACGCGTTCGCTATTTGACTGAGGTCGACTACCAAATAGTTAAAGTGAATTATGGTTAGGGTGCTAAACCAACCTGCACCTGCTCTTCGTCAGGAGCACACTTTAAATCTTGACTGGGGTGTCGTGGAGCCCCGGTTTACCGGTCTAGGGTTAATTAATTCAAAAAAATGTATACATCGTTAAGGGTAACTTTATTGCACAGATATGTATAGGTACAATAATAGATACAATTTTTTCCACATCGGATATTATTTCTAGAAATATTGCTAGGAATGTCTCTTGGTTACAGTTGCCTTTATGGCGAATCAGAGATATTACAAGTTTATCAGGGCGGATATCTAAATATATTCTGTTTCCTTTTTTATCATTACTTTTTCTTTTCAATACCGGCAAAATATGCTTGTGTTAAAAATAGTTGATTTCTAGGGTGTTGAGTGCACGTCGCAATTACTTAAAAATCGGCAAGATTACATTCCTTCTAAAACAAAATCATTCTCACAAAAGAATCACAATTACGAGACTAACATTTACGGACGAGTTTCTTATCTATTTTCGAAAGTTACAGGACAGGAATGATAAATAAATTTTAACAATCAGCAAATCGCGCCTGGATATACGCGAACGAATCCATTAAATATTTCCTTGCGGAAGTATTTTCCTTTTATTTTGAGTCTATTGATACGCTTCCTGTAAATCGTGGCCTAGTTTAGAAAAAACACGGCCACGAATTTCATTTTCCTATTGTAGCATATTTAAAATATAGTGAAAATATATCATCTCCTCCCTAGTTTTATTTAACTCAAAAAGCTATAAAAATAGCTCTCAACTAACTTCTCAGCCACAGCCTATCTTTATTTTTTTACTTTTTTTTATTCTGTATTCACATAGTAGGTTTCTTAAAGGCAGGATTATTTTGGATGAAGCTATGAAAATACATCTGTACATCGATTTATCTATGGCACATAAGTAATTAAGATCAATAGTTCTACTCTTGAATTTTTTTTAGAGTCGCTATTAGAAACATTCTAATTCTGACCAGGAGTGTTCGGTTTTATGAAGAAAAAAAACTTATTTTAAACATGAAGTCTAATTTTAATATCAGTTTTTACTCACGCGGACAATAGTGTACAGAAAATTGCACATTTAATCATTTTGAATAAGCGCGCCAACGGTGACCAATCCGGCTCAGAACGCGACACATGCGCAGTGCGAGATATGCGTCGCTGATTCGACTGGCGGGCAAATACTCAAACCTTGATATCTCGGAAACTAATCCTCATTGAATCGAAAGAAAAAATATGCACTTGATGGATTTTTATGTACTTTCGTCGCGTGAAGCCCAAGTCGACTCAGCGACTCACATCTCGCGATATTTTCAGTTAGGTCAATATATTTGGTACAATATCGTACTGCATGAAAAAAATTATTCCCGAACACTAACGGTCAACTCCTGTGAATACAATTAATAATTCAGATTCACAAGTCTTCAAGTTTCAACCTTCTTAAGTGGCACTTTTTTTACCGACGGGTTGATTTTTTCCTATTTTTTTTCAACTGAATTTTCTTACAGGCTTGACTCTCTCTTTCTCCACCTTTTTCTCTCTCGTATTCTGTCACGCTTATGAAAGAGTTTCATTTGATTAGCACTTACTAATACTGCCGGGACTTTATTTTATTTCCTTTCAAGGTTCTTAGTTTTTTAATAAAAAATAGGGTACCGAAGATTCGAATTGAAATTTAAGAAATTAATTAAAATCTGGACAACCAACATAAAATGTTCCCATTTTTTTTTAAGATTTTCTTTAAACAAAACAAAGAAAATTCTTGAAGACAACAAATTTTGTACAAATAATCCCCTTCCTTCTCTTTTTTTTATTTCTTCAATCTTTTTTATTTTTATTATTATCAATTTTTTATTGTGATTTGATAATAATAAAAATAAAAGAGACGAAAGAGATAAAAAAAGATAAGTAAGGGGATTTAGTTTATCTTCTCACTTTTTTTCCTCTTTTTTTATTTTTTTTTCCACATTTTTTTTAAGGTTATCTTTTTTTTCAAATTAAAATAGGAACATTTTATGGTGGTTTTCCAAATTTGGACGTTGGATTCTTGGTTCAGGGTGGCCGTTTTAAGTAAAGAAAAAAACTCCCGGTTCGCAAAGATTTTTCACGGTCCACAAAATTTAAAAAATCGAACTCTATTCTAAACATTTTTCCATTAAAATTAATAAACAAAAAATTAATGCATTCAAAGTAGAATTCTTGAATTTCAAACTTTTAAAATTAAAATTTAAAAGTTTTTTAATTCAAAAATTGTATGTTCAAATGCTCAATAACATTTTTAATACTCTAAATTAAAGAAACAAGCAATAAACATTAAAAATGTTCAAAATTATATTATTTTATGTAACTTTGAGCTAGACACATTAAAAATTGAAAGATTTTTTTTTAACTTAACAATTATGAAATTATAAGTTACATTGTTTTTATTTTAAATAGTTTAACCATCCTTGAGAAGCTTTAAAATTTTATTGAAAAATCTTGAGAAATCTAACAGTGGTTTGAAATTTTTTCAAATTAATAATTTTTGAAATCTGTTTCGGAACTTCTACATATATTTTAAAAATAATTTACCACTTATTATTTGTAGAAAAATTACAGTAATTTTAAGAGATATTTAGAGGTTTTAAAAAGATTCAAATTAAATTTAGAAATTTAAATTATTTCAAATCATTTAAAAGAAGTTTACGTCCCAAAAAAATTCGGCTATTCATACCGAAATTTTAGTGCAAATACCCACAGCCGAATTTAAAAATAAAATGTAGATTTTTGCCAATCTCAAAAAAAAAATTTAGAAGCTTTTCAAGAATTGTGAAAGACTTCAAAAGAATAAAAACATTTTCTTAAGATTCTTAGGAAAATTAAAAATAATTTTTTATTTTGAAAATTTATTGTAGCAGAAATTTTAAAAAGATTGTAAGAGATTTCCAAAATGATCAAAAAAGAATCTGGAAGATTTTAAAGATTTTTTTAATTTGAAGGAATTTCCAAAAATTTTAGGAAAAAATCGATTAATTTAAAAATATATTTAGAAGTTCTGAAAAAAAATGTTAACGCAATTCTTTTTAATTATTTTAAAACATTTTAAGATTTTTATTAATTTTTAATCTTTTAAAAAATTCTAAATATCTCTTGTAATTGTTCAATTGTTATTTATACGCCAAAATATAACAATTTCACTTAGAAATTAAAAAAAAATTTAATATTGCTAATATTAAATATTTATTCTTTTTCTAAATTAAAAAATTTCAAATTAAATGGATTAAAAATTGAATAATAGACTTAAAAGATATTTTAAATTTAATAAAAACCTTTCATTATTGGTGAATCATTAAAATATTTATTTTTAAAGAAAATTATCAGAATAAATGATATATTAATTTCAATTCTTATAAAGACTTTCGAATTAAGTGTTCAAATTTTTATACTTGAAGTACAGATACATTTTAAAAATAAATAAATAATATAAATCTTCAAGACTGGACTTTCATTATTTAAAAACAGTTGAAACCGAAGTTGGGCAGATTTCTATTATGAAAATTCGTAAAATTCCCGGTCAAGAAATGAATTAACTGTTATTTCCCGGGTTTTTCCGGTCTCCGGAAATTCCCGGTGTTCCCGGTCCAACGGCCACCCTGTTGGTTTAATTAATTTTCAGAAATTCTATAAAATAGATTTAAATTGTTTTTAAATTGCCATTTGAAAGCTTTTAATTTAAGATGAGATTTCGAAGCTCAAGTTTCGAACATTAAATTACGGCTAACTATAATCCAATCTGAAAGGAGGGGTTTAGAAGATACTTTACTAACATCTATTCACAACCAAAAACCTAACTTGAACTTGGAATGTTGCGAAATTCGTTCACGAAACTAGACAAACGCTATTATAATTAATTAATTAATTAATTAATTAATACATTAATCATTAATTCATAATAATCTACGTCATACTCGGTATATGTCGCAGAACAGTTTGTCTCGGTTTAAAGTGGCGATTGACTAGCACTCTAGTTTTCATAATCCTAACATTAAAGCAGAACATACTATTAGAAATTGTCGATACAAATCAAATTCAGAAAATACAAGGAACTTTTGAACTTGATTTGTCATTTTTTCAATATGAGCCATAGCCCACAATTAAATACTGATTCAAATTATTAATACGATAATAATAATATGCAATTAAGTAAAGTCTTCAACACAGATAGAGTGATCATTAATAAGATATGTAAAAAAAATCTAACAACTCTTAAAGTTTAACACAGAAATAACGATGATATGAAATCGATTGCAATACAAAGAAAATGTAAGATTATTTAAATTTACGAGAAGCAAACGAACAAATAAACTTTAATCAGAGAAAACAATTACACGGATTTCATTTGCCGCGACTCTCAATGTTCGCGACATTCCTTTGAGAATAAATAGAACCTTGAGCTAATCCCCGAATGGGACCTTTTCGTAATTCTACATTCGGGCCTTTGGCGAGGCTCCGATTTCCTAAAACTAGGGACGAATCGCGACCTACAGCTAGTGATTTTGAGTAAGACTCTTTTGATAATAGACTCGGATCGGGTCCGGACCATGGAGCATAATCAGCCCTGGAATAATAATTAAATTATTATTTATTACGTAATCACTGTTTTGAGTACAGTTACAGTCTACTGCGCATCCATGTGAGCCATACATATCTACTGCGCATTCATGTGAGCCATATAAATCTACTGCGCATCAATATGGGCCATATAGATCTACAGCGCACCCATATGTGTCATATAAATCTACTGCGCACCCATATGAGCCACAGGGATCTACTGCGCAACCAGGGTGGCGATTCGGCGGACGACTTCAAATTTTCGTCTTCACAGGTCAAGTTTTTCAATTTTCCCGGTCAACTAAATTTAAAATGTAAAATATTTGTCGCAAAATACAAACATTTATTTTAAATAATAAAGTTCATTCTAAACATCCTTTATCACAATAGAGCAAAAAATTGTAAAATAAATGAATTTTCAAATAAAATAATGTATCTATTATTGGAAGAGGAAAATTTTTAATCAAACAAATGAATTTTCAACTAAAATTATAAATATTTAATCCAAATATTTGAATTATTAACCAAAAAGATGTATTTTTAAAGAATAAGATTAATTTTCAAACCAAAATATTAATTTTTTAGAAAACAAAAACATTTTTCTAGAAAATAGAAGAATTTTTAATCAAAGGAAAAAAATTTTCAAGCACATAGTTGAATTTTTGAACTAGAAATAAAAATTTCAACAGAAAATAGAATACTTACATATTTAGTAAAAAAATTATTTTCACCTTAACTGATGAATTTTCAACTAAAACAATTCATTTTTACTAAAAAAAAAGATCAATTGTCAAGTAAATCTGAAATAATTAAGTTTTAAGTTAAGAAAATCAATATTCACCCAAGAAAGACGAATTTTTAATTAAAAAAGATCATTTTTCATCCGAAAATTGAATAAATTTTTTAAATAAAATAGCTCATTTTTCAACAAAAGAAATGAATTTTCAATCAAAATGATAAATATTTAACTGGAATACCTAAATTTTCAATTAAAAAAAATCATTTTTAATCTGTGACTTTCAAAGAAAACAATAATTTTCTACAAAAAAACAAAAGTCGAAGCGGTAACATTTTTAGTTGAATAAATTAACTGTTAAACAAACTGATAAATTATTAACTAAATTAATGAATTTTCTACCAATAACATTAATTTTCTACACAAAAATCGACTTTCCACAAATTAAATGAATTTTCAAAAAAAAAGTTTAATTCTAAAGAAAAATATCGGTTTCAAACCAAATAGTTTAATTTTCATCCAAAAAGATTAAATTTTAACCATAAATAGAATAGTTGAATTTTTTGTTAAAAATCTATTTCTTAACAATAACAAAAATCGTATTTTCAGAAAAATAGTTAAAGTTTCGGTAAAAAAAAATCCTTTTCATACAAAGGAAAAACAAGTTTTCAATCAAATAGCTCAATTCCAAAAAAGAAAACACATGATTTTTTAAACAAAAAGATGTATTTTTAAAGAATAAGATTAATTTTTAAACAAAAATATTAATTTTATGCCAAAAAATAAAATTTTTGTTCACAAAATAAATTATAATTTTCATCTTAACTGATGAATTTACAACTAAAATGATGAATCGTCAACTGGAACTGGAATAATTGAATTTTAAACAAAAAATAAGTTTTCAACTAAAACAATGGATTTTTACTGAAAAAGATAAAACTATTTAAGTTTTAAGTTAAAAAATCATTTTTCCCAAAAAAAAGAATTTTCAGTTTAAAAATTTCATTTTTTAACAAAAAATTGAATAATTAAATTTTGAGTAAAGAAATGAATGTTCAAAAAAAAATAAACTAAAATAATTATGGATTATTCAAATGGAATATTAGTTTTAGTTATAGAAAAAAATTATTTTCAAACAAAAATAAAAAAAATTTCAATAAAATAGCTCATATTGCAATCGAAGAAATTAATTCTTTATCAAAATTATGAATATTTAACGTCGATTTTCCACCAAAACAGATAAATTTACATCCAAATTGTTAAATTCTAAACTAGAAAAATCCAACTAAATTGATAAATTTTCAACTAAAATGATGAATCTTCGACTGAAATAGTTAAATTCTCCATTAAAAATAAAATTCTTAGTAAAAAATGGGATTTTTAGAAAATTAGTTGAATTTTCGTTAAAAAAATTACTCTTCATCCAAAGACAAAACAAGTTTTCAATCAAATAGCTCATTTTCCAACCATAGAAATGAATATTTAATGTAAATTATGAATCTTCTATATAAAAAAAATTAATTTTCAATAAAGGATTTTATTTTTCTACAAGAGATTTTATTTTTCAAGAAAAGAGTTTTTTTAACCTAATAGATGGATTTTCAATTAAAATGATGAATATTGAACTAAAATACTTGAATTTTGACCAAAAAATAAAAAATTTTTAACAAAAAGATTAATTTTTAAACAACGTCGATTTTTTTAAACAAAATACGTGAATTTTCAATTTAAAAACTGATAAATGTTCATCTAGATTGATGCATTTTTACCAGTAAGATTAATTTTCTACTAAAAAATAAAGTTCCAAAGAATTACATGAATTTTCAAAAAAATAGATTATATCTTAAATACAAAATATCGGTTTTCAACGAAAAAGTTTTATTTTCAATAAAAAAAGATCAAATTTCAACTAAAAATAGAATAGTTGAATTTTAAAAATATATTCTTTAACAAACAAAAAATCGTATTTTCAGAAAAATAGTTAAATTTTCGAAAACAAATCCTTTTTATCCAATGAAAAAAAAACAAGTTTTTATTCAAAACTAACTTATTTACTAACCAAATAAATGAATTTTCAAATAAAATGATGAATCCTCAACTAAAATAGTTAAATTTTAAACAAAAAAAATTAGTTCTGAACTAAAACAATGAATTTTGCGTGAAAAAGATAAATTGTCAACTAAAAATGAAATAATCAAATTTTAAGTTAAAAAAATCAATGTTCATCCAAGAAAGATGAAGTTTCAATTAAAAAATATTATTTTTCAACCAAAAATTGAATAATTAAATTTTCAGTCAAAAAATGAATTTAAAAAAAATTAACTAAAATTATAAGATCATTTGGAATAGTAAGTTTAGCTAAAAGAAAAATTATTTTGAACCAAAAAGGAAACAAAATTTCAATAAAATAATCCATTTTTCAATCAAAGAAATAAATTTTCTATTAAAATGGTAAATATTTAACTGCAATACTTGAATTTTCAAGCAAAAAGAAAAATTTTAAAACTAAGTCTTTAAAAAAAAACTCATTTTCTAACAAAAAAGATAAATTTACATCCATATTATTAAATTTTGAACTAGAAAATTTTCATTTTCAACTCCAAGTAGAAAGGTACAATTTTTAGTTGATAAAATTAACTTTTAACCAAACTGATAAATTTTCAACTTAATTGATGAATTTTCAAAGAATAAGATTAATTTTCTAGAAAACAAAGTTGCACTTTTCACAAATTATATAAATTTTCAAAAAAAAAAAATAGCTTGAATGATAAATAAAAAATATTGATTTTCAACCAAGTTGAATTTTCCGTTAAAAATCTAATTCTTAACAAACAAAAAATCGGATTTTCAGAAAAATAGTTGAATTTTCGGTTAAAAAAATTCCTTTTCATTCAAAGAAAAAATAAGTTTTAAATCAAATAGCTCATTTTCGAACCAAAGAAATAATTTTTCAAATAAAATGATGAAGATTTAACTCAAATACTTAAATTTTTAACCACGAGGATTTATTTTTAAACAATACGATTAATTTTTAAACAAAAATATTAATTTCCTACCAAAAAATACCAAAACTTTCAACAAAAGACAAGAATTTTAATGAAATAGTTGAATTTGCATTCAAAGGAGATCAATTTTCAAGCCAATAGTTGAATTTTAAACTAGAAACAAAATTTTTTTAGCAGAAAATGGTATAGTTACATTTTTAGCCAAAAAAATGTCATCTTAACTAATGAAATTTAAACTAAAATAATTCATCATTAACTAGAATAGTTGAATTTTAATCAGAAAAGTTAGTTTTTAACAGAAACAATGAATTTGTATTAAAAAAGATAAATTGTCAATCAAAACTGAAATAATTAAGTTTTAAGTTAAGAAAATCAATTTTCAACCAAAAAAGACGAGTTCTCAAATAAAAAATATAAGTTTTCAACAAAAAATTGAAAAATTAAATTTTTAGTAAAAAAATGAATGTTCAAAACACAATTTTCAACTAAAATTATTGAATATTCAACTCGAATATTATTTTTAAATTGAAAAAAAAAATGTTTTCAACCAAAAAAAAAAAGAAACAAACCAATAAAAAGCTCATTTTTTGACTAAAGAAATGAATCATTAATTAAAATTATAAATATTTAACTGGAATACGTGAATTTTCAATAAAAAAGAAGAATTTTTAAACTGAGACTTTGAAAGAAAACAATAATTTTCTACAAAAAAAGTTGATGAACTTTCTACAAATTACATGAATTTACCAAAAAAAAAAATAGTTTAATTCTTAAATAAAAATATAGATTTTCAACCAAGTTGAAATATTATCCAAAAAAGATAAAAATTCAACCAAAAATAGAATAGTTGAATTTTCCGTTAAAAATCTAATCCTTAAACAACAAAAAATCGGATTTTTAGAAAAATAGTTGAATTTTCGGTAAAAAAATTCGTTTTCATCCAAAGAAAAAACAAGTTTTCAATAAAATAGCTCATTTTCCAACCAAAGAATAAAATGATGATTCTTCTATAAAGAAATTAATTTTTTAACAAAACAATTTATTTTTTAACAAAGTAAATTTGTTTTGAACATATAAGATGGATTTTCAACTAAAATTATGAATATTGAACTAGAATACTTGAATTTTCAACCAAAACGAAAAAATTTTAAACAAAAAGATTAATTTTCAAACAACAACAAAATCATTTCTCTACCCAAAAAAGTCCATTTTCTACGAAAAAAGTAAATTTTTTAACAGAATACGTTAATTTTCAATTTAAAAATAAAAAATTTCATCCACAAATTTAATCAATTTTTAACCAAATAGTTGAATCATAAAAAAATCTTTTAACTTCACATAGTTGAGTTTTCAAGAAAAAAAGCGTAAATTCCAAACGAAAAATGCAAAAAAAAAATTATAATTCAGAAATATTTCCTCTTCGAAATCCTACCTCTACTCTAAAAACTACCTGAAGTACTAATCCCTTTTTCTAAAATTTGGAAAAATGCATTTTTAAATTGTGACGAATTTTGACTAGGATCGGATTTTTAAAATTCCTTTCTACTAAATCCCAGTATTAATTATTAAAAAAATTCATGTTCCATGTCAAAAATTCCCTATTCCAAGTGAAATTATATTTCTTAACCGAAACTCCCTGTCCTAAAATAAAAATAATTATAATTTTCATTATTAAAATAACGAAAACTTGAAGTTTTTTACGATCAAAAGTAAATTCCCGGATTTTTTATTCAATTCCGGGTTATTTCAGGGTCAAGTCGCCACCCTGGCAACCCTATAATTCACAAAAATCTACTGCGCAGCCATATGAGCCACAGAAATCTATTGCGCATCCATACGACCCACATATGTATACTGCGCAGCATCATACGCATTTGATGCGCACTAACTTCCAATGGCTCTTATCCCTGCGCAGTTGGTTTCTAGGCCCTTTACGACTCTGCAATTAAAAAATAAAGCAATAAAATCTTAATTTATACTTACAAAAGGAGCTCATTATCGGAACCGTTCGGTAAATCTGTATTCGGCCCGGTTGGTTTTGTTCGATACGGCGATTTATACTCGTTATCCTCCGTGGTACTTGTTCCTCGAGAAATTCTAAAGTAAAAACTCAGTTTAACAATTCTAGAATATTTTGTAATAAATTTACAATCTAAAAAAAGGGTAATTTTCTTCTAAAACAAGGATTTTTCTTAAAGGAATACCAGCATAATTAACCAAGAATAATCCATGTAACGCTTTTAGATAGAAAAAATTGAACTTACTTTGGATTCTCGATCTTGTTCTTGGACCTTTTGCACTTCTCGTTCTCATTTTCCTTCAAAATTTTCTTCATCGGAGAGGCGGTGAGCTTTATCGCCTCCGTAATGGGCGGACTGTCTTTTCTGTCGTCGCTTCGGCTACTGTAAATAAATATTTTAAAAAATAGGACCGAGTAATCGCAAATAATTTTTGTACAAGAAAAAACTAATTTCCAAAATACCTCTGGCTACTGAAGGTATTGAGCGGACGAACAGCTTCTTCGGCGACCATAATTTCTAAAATATGAGAGGCGCGTTCCTCGTCATAATCAACGCTGTCCATTGCTAACACAATTACCCTTTCTGGTACGGAATTAAATTTCTCCATCAGACGATTTTTCACTGTAAATTATAATTAGTTTACAAATCCCTTCAAAAAAATGTCAGTCATGTTTTTCGTTAGGTCAGTATATTTTGTACAATATTGTACTATCTTTTCTAAAAACATTCTCGATTTCTGAAATAGTGGCAGCGGCGCACAGTGGGGCAAAAAAAATGTTCAGAAGACAATTATTATCCGATTTTAACTTTTTTTTTTAATGAAAGCTAATAAAATTTCGCATCGAACTATCATGGCTGATTTTTCAATCTTTGTTTATTTAATAACAAAAATGGAAAAAAATGACTTTAGAAGTAAACGTGAAATGTGAACAAATTATGGACAAAAAGAGATTTTTAATTGACTTAATAAAAGTTAATAAATAATTTTTTTATTTTAAAAACAATTTGTATAAACAAATATCCATATCAGGTATATTTAATGGAATAAATCAAGTTTTTTTCTATGGAATTAACTGTAAATAATTAACTTCTAAATTTTTATGAACATTTTTATGACAGTTAACAAATTATTATTGAAAACAACAATCGTTTAAACAAATTGTTATCATTTTATGTATTTATAAATAAAATGCCGTTTTTTGACGGAATTAACAGCCAGTTATTTGGCAATGATTTCTTGCTATGAATCGATAACTTTTGATAAGTTTTTAATCAAACTTAATAAAAAAATGCATTAAGTGGCTATTTTTCGTCATATAGATTTTTTTTCTATAATCAACTGTTAATAACACCTTTTTAAACTTTTTTTGACAGTTCGATAACGTTCCACTTTTTTTATTTTTATTACAATGTAGTAAGCAAATTGTTCTCGGCTAATGCATTTGTAAACTAATTTTTTTTTTTCTAAAACTAAAAATTTTTTTTAGTTTAATTTTATAATAATATCCCCATTTGTGAAATACTTGTAACATACTGTGTATGGCTACGTTAATGAAATTTATAATAAAAATATCAGATAATTATCGAACTATTAAAAAAAGTCTTAAAATTTGTTAATAACAGTTTATTATACAAAAAAAACAAGTTTAAATGCTGAAAAATAGCGAAATAGTGAATTTATTAATTAAGGTAGTTTAAACAATTATTAATCTTTATTTGGTGGTCAAATATTATACTTTGGTTTTATTTCCAAGTAATATGTGATCCATTCTATAGAAAAACTTTATTTATTCCATCAAAAATACCTAATATGGATATTTGTTTATAAAAACTGTTTTTAAAATAACAAATTATTTATTAACTTTTATTAATTCAACTAAAAAAATCTTTTTGTCCATAAATTGTTCAAAATTAGTACGAATCAAGTGACTAGTCGCCGCCAATCTCCTAAAAAACCATTTTCATTCACTTATTTGTTTATAACAAATTCAATCAATTTTTTAACATTTGCATTGCTATTGAACATCTTTTTTGAACAGTTGCTTTCAGTTTTCCAGGTATTTTTTATTGAATAAAAGCATTGTTTTAAAACCGATATACTTCAAAAGACAAATTTATTTTTTATTTTCGTTATTAAATAAACAAAAAAAATAAACAAAAATTGAAAAATCTGCCATGACAGTTCTATGCGAAATTTTATTAGCTTAAAATTTTCCGTCCACAGATGTACGAATAATGCATTTAAATATTTTTCCATCTGAAGTAATAAAAAAATAAACAACAAATTTAAGCAAGAAAAATGTAACTCTTAGATTTTAAATTATTTAAAATTGTAGTGGAAAAATTGGGAACTTTTATAAATGATAGAGTTCAATGATTCAAATTCAGTTCCAAAAATATAAATCCACGTCATGATGAAATGTTCAAAATTGAAAAATTAAATTTTTTAAACTGAATAATGCTTAAACTAGAAGTTACATTATTTTCAATTTAAATATTTTAAACATCCTTGAAAAGATTCAAAATTTTCTTTCAAAATCTTGAGAATTCTGGAGGTTTCTCTTTAATTTTTTCAAATTAAAAATTATTTTTGAAATTTTTTCAAAACTTCTAAATATCTTTTTAAATTAATTGAATTTTTCTTGCAATTTTTAGAAAATCCGGCTTATTATTTGTAGAAAAAAATCTAAGTTATTTTAAGTTTGGAAAAGATTCAAAATTAATTAAAAATTTGAAATGATATGAAATAATTTAAACGAAGTGTGCGTATTGACAAAATTCGGCTATTCGTACCGAAATTTTGGTGCAAATAGCCACAGTCTAATTTAAAACAAACTGTAAATTTTTGCAGATTTCAAAGAAAAGATTTAGAAGATGTTTAAGAATTGTGAAAGACTTAAAAAAAACATTTTCTTAAGATTCCTAGTAAAATTGAAAATCATTTTTAATGTTTTTGTTTTGCAGGATGAAAAAAAAATCAGGAAAAATTTGATTAATTTAAAAAGATATTTATCGAATTTTTCCTGCAATTTTTAGAAAATTCTGAAAATTTAAAAAAAAAATTCTTTAAATTATTCTAGATTCTTTTTAGAATTTTTTGTAAAATGGTTTTAAATCATTTTAAATATTCCCTTAAATAATTATTCAAAACGAAGAATTATATTCAATTTCCCTAAGAATTTTAAGAAAATGTTTTTATTCTTTTGAAGAATTTCAAAATTTTTAAAAAGCTTCTAAATTTTTTGTTTGAAATCATACTTTGTTTAAAGTATTTAAAATATCATTTCAAATTTTTTCTACAAATAATAAGTGTTTTATTCTTATTTACACATAAAAATCCAACAATTTCACTCACAAAATAAACATTTTTCAAATAGAACAATTACAATTGTAACGTTCAAAGTTTAAAAAGAAAATTCAAGGCTTACTATATCAAACAATTCAGTGTCAAATTGTTTACTTTTAAATAATTGATTTTAATTTACTCGTTACAAAATTAACAGTAAAATATCGTTAAATATTAAATAGCTATTTTTTTCTTAATCAAAAAATTTCAAATTTAATGGGTTCAAAATGGAATATTTTATACATTTTAATCCATTTTTAAAATTATTTATTTATTTTTAGTTGAAAAAATAAAAAAATGCTATCCAAAATGTTCAATTTCAAATTATTTTAATTTGCAATTGTTTAAGACTTCAAGACATCATTTTTAAATTCTTAAAACTAAACATTTGCGCTTAAAAATCTCAATTGGAAATTTCTCCCAGAAAAAGATGATAAAATTGCGTATTGTAACGTGAATGATATCATAAATGGAAAAAATAACAATTCAACTAATTATTTTCAAAAATTGTTGAAACCGAAGGTGGAGATTTCTTTTGTTGAAAATTTAGAAAATTCTCGGTTAAAAAATAAATTTACTGTCATTTCCCGGGCCAGCGGTTTAAAAAATCATAAAATTTATCAAAATATGACCATTTTTTGTCATATTTATTTATTATAAATCTTGTAAGCTTTTTTTCAATTTTTTTTGGCCCAAATCGGTCAAAATTTGTGGGCTGTACGTTATTTTGAAACAAAAAAGTAATTTCTTCCCACTGTGCAGCGGCAGCGTACAGCGGATCAATTTACAGGATGGACGTTTTAATTGAAAAAAATTCCCGGTCGTTACCCGTTTTCGTAAACATTTTTCACAGTAAATAAAATTTTTTATTTTGAGCTCTAAAGCTAAACACTTTTCCATTTGAAGTGATAAAAAATAAACTACAAAATAATAGACACAAAGTGGAACTCTTGAATTTTAAATTATTTAAAATTGAATTTTTTAATTTTTTTAAATTAAAAATGTTATTTTCAAATGCTCAATAATTTCCACGTATAAAATGGAAATTAGGTAGTTAGATTTTTTAATTCAACAATTTTAAATAAAATACAAACAGCAAAATTTAGAATTTTTAACTTTTATAAATTATAGAGTTCAAAGATTTAGAATTTAAAATGTTAAAAATTTTATTATTTTAAGCAATTTTAAGCTTCAAAAGAACACAAACATTTTATCATTCCCATGAAAATTGAAAATGATTTTTCATGTTGAAAAATTACTTTAAGAGAATATTTTTAAAGATTTTAAAAGGTTTCCAAAATTATCAAAAAAGTATCAGAAAGATTTTAAGACAATCTTTTAAATTTTGCAGGATTTTCTAAAAATGGTACCAAAAATTCGGTTTATTTTAAAAGATATTTATCGAATTTTTGGAAAATCTTGGAAATTAAAAAAAATTTCTTTAAAATATTTCAGATTCTCTTTTGACAATTTTGCAAATATTTTAAAATATATTTAAATATTCTCTAAAATTAATTATTCAAAATGAAAAATCATTTTCAATAGAATAGTTACATTTTTTATTTGAAAAATTAATTTTCAACTCTTTAAATTTCCAAATAAATTATGAATCTTCAACTGGAATAGTTGAATTTCACACTAAAAAGATGAGTTTCAACTAAAACATCGAATTTTAAACTAAGATAATTGAATTTTTGACAAACAAAAAATTAAACTTGACTAAAAAAAGATCAATTTTTAACCAAGTCTCAAATAATTAAGTTTTAAGTTTTAAGTTTAAAAAAACAATGTTCAGAAAAAAGGAAGAATTTTCAAAAAAAGAATTTTTCAACCAAAAATTGTATTATTAAATTTTTAATGAAAAAATGAGTAATCAACTGGAATAATAGTTACATTTACAATTTAAAAAAATATATAATTTTCAACAAAAAAAAGAAACAAATTCTCAACAAAATATTTCAGTTTTCGGCTAAAAAAATTCCTTCTCATCTAAGGAAGAAACAAGTTTTCAAAAAAGTAGCTTATTTTTCAACCTAAGAAATGAATTCTTAATTAAAATGATAAACCTTTAACGAACAAAAAAAATCATTTTTAACAAGACCTAAAGGATAAAGTATCTGAATATTTCAAAGAAATAATTTTAATTTAAATTTTTTAGTTGAAAATTGAACAATTCAATTTTCAACTGAAAAATAAAAATTAAAAATAATTTAAAAATTATCTAGTAAAATGATAAATTGTTAAGACAAAAGATGAATTTTCGACCAAAAAGATGAATTTAAACGAAATGTTTTTTTTTTTAACAACAAAAAATTAATTTTTAACCAAATGGTTAACTTCTGACCAAAAAGATAAATTGTTTGTATCAAAATACGAATCTTTAACAAAATGTTTGAAGACACATTTTCAATTAAAATTATAAATCTTTACCAATAAGAACTACATTTTTAACCAAATAGTTTAACTTTTAACAAAAATGGTGAAATTACAATCAAAGAAATTAATTTTCTAGCAAGAAAGTTGAATCTTCAACAAAATATATAAATTTTTAACCAAAAAGATTAATTTTCAACAAAAATTATAAATTTTTTCTCAACAAAATGAATTTTTAAATAAATAGTTGAATTTATAACCATAAAGATAAATTTCCAATTAAGAAGTTTATTTTTCTATCAAAAAAACGAATTTGGAATCAAATAAATAAGTTCTCAAGTCACAGAAATAAATTTTTAACGAAAATGACGAATCTTTCACGAAACAAAATCGAGTTTATAACAAAATACGGTTAAATTTGTAGTTGGAGAAATTAATTTTAAACCAAAAATATTAATTTTCAATTAAAATAATGAATCTTAAACTAAAATAGGTGGATTTTATACATAACAAAAGGATGAATTCTTAATCATAAAGATTAATATTCTAAAAAAAAAAAACTTTTCACAAAGTACACAAATTTCCAAAAAAAATTGTTTAATTTTTGAATAAAAATATCAATTTTTCACCAAATAGTTGAATGTTCATCTAAAAAATACAAATTTACAACGAAGAATAGAAGAATTGAATTCTCCGTTAAGAATATAATTATTATTTTTTTTAAACGGCTTTTCAGTAAAATAGGTAAATTTTATGCGGTAATAGTTACATTTTTAGTTAAAAAAGTAATTTTCAACAAAGTAGTTACATTTTCAAAAAGAGATTAATTTTTAATTAAAATGCTAAATCTCCAAACAAACAAAATTAATTTTTAACAAGCTATTAAATTTTTAACTAAAAAAATACTGTCGCAATGAAAAAGTCAAGAAAATTTTCTATTATAATTCAGAAAAATTTTAAACTACTTGAAGTGCTTTCTTTTTTTTCTTAATTGGAAAAGGGAACTATTAAATTGTGACAAATCCTGAGTTGGAACAGGGATTTTTTTAAAAGACACTTTTTTAAATTCGATCAAAATTATTAAAGTAGTGAAAAATTTGATTTTACTGCGATCAGAAGTAATTTCCCGGTTTTTCTCGGTTTTCCGGTCAATTTGTCCGAAATTTTTGATAGTATGTTTTTAAATAAGATAGTTACTAAAAAAAAAATCGAAAAACGTAGGAATGTATTTTAACCTACTTTTATTTTTCTCTTCAAAACTTCTCATACGAGGCGGTGGCGTAGGCGCTACTCGTATAGTTTCTGCCTAAAAACGGAAAAGAATTATCGGAGAAAATAAATATACCTACTAAAATAAATCAATTTGGTTTTCAAAATTCCCACCTTTTCATCTTCTTCTTTCTTCTTGGAATTATTTTTATTGGGACAGGTAGGACTTCTTTTTTCATACCCGAGATCAATGAGTTTTTCTGAAGCTTTTTGGACATTATTATCGCTCTGTTCCAGCATTTCTAACAAAACGGTCTCGTCCACTTTTGGAAAAACATTTTTCAGGTACCTAAGGCGGGGCATAATGTTTGAAATTGTTCTTTTCAATTTCTGACACTACATAATTAATAATTGATAACTAATAATCGAGAATTAGGAATCAATAATTAAATATCTGATTCTACATCAAAGGTTTGCTAAATAATCTAATTAATTTAAAAATGAAGATTTTTAAATAAAAAATTAACAATTCACAGAACTAACGATGCAACTGTAGAATCAAATCTGCGTTTTACTGCATTCAACAATCAAGATTTTATAAAAACGTTACATTTCATTCATTACCTAATTTTTTTTCAATTTTATACTAGTTTTTCAATGCTTATTTAGTTTTAGTAAAAGAGCGTGCAAAAAGAGAAAATGCTTGCAAAAATTGACAGTTTTTAAAATTGAAGCTTAAAATTGATAATCTAATAAAATTATCTCAAAACTTAATTTTGGAAACTGCATAAACAGGAAATCAAAGAATGCACATGCACATGCGAAGGATTCTTAGCAAACATGCTGCTTAATTTTTTTTATTGAAATTTGAATGTAAGAATGCAAAATTTATAAAGTAAAATAAAAAAATCAACAAAAGTAAAGATTCTGAGGAGATAAAGGGGTAAATTTTGGAGAAAAAATAATTGCCTCGTGAAACGAAGAAAACGAGGAGAAAATAAACTGACCTAATCAATTAAAATGTGTAATCCAATGATTAAAAGTGATGAAAGTCAGGAAACTGAAAAAAAAGCGAAACGAAAATAAATAATAACATTTAGGAAGAATCTAATACACAGCATAGAAAATAAATTTGGATAAAATTGAATTTAAAAGCCAAAAGAAGCCGAAAATAGTAAAGAAAAAGAAGCTAAATCGCAGAAAGAGTTAAAGTAGTGCGTTTTTTTATCTATTTTTTGGCGTTCCCTTCGGATGGACTCTACTTTCGAAATTCGAAAAATGTATTAGAAACTTCGGATGCATTCTACTGCTACTTGTTCTAACATTTTCGGAAACACGTCGGACTTTAAAAAAGAAAAGAAAATGGGAACCAGTGTCGCTAAAGAACCGTGATTTTTTCAACGGCGCATGTGCCGAAAAGCGCGGGTATATTTAAAATTAAAAAGTATAAACTTGAAATATTACATTAATAAGAAATTATTTAAAGAAATTAGCTAATCCTTAGAATCAATTTAATTAACTTTGTTAAAAGTTAAAATTTGTTTTAAATATTTATATGTATTATCACTGATAGTATTTATTTATTTAAAATAGACCCGCGCTTTTCTGTACATGCGCAGTTGAAAAGGTCGCGGTCCGTTGGCAACACTGATGGGAACCCTTTTTAACACTCTTCCTCCATTTTCTTTTTCCATCCTTCTGGAAACATTGAGCAAAAATGAAGAAAGAAAATGGAAATAAAATTAATTAAATTTTTTTTTAATGGAGGTAAAGAGACAAAACGGGTAAGTTGCCATCAAATGGCGAAATGGTAAACCGTAGATCCCAATAAAAAATGGGATAATTTTAGTAAATTGTCCGACGTATTTCGAAGAAATTATTGGGGAAAGAAACATTCACATGTTTTAATCTCCATTGATATAAGGAAACATCCACAAATTATGTAAGACGATGGGGGTGGGGAATTTTATGCAATAAAAATGTTTACTAATAAAAAAATAAATCCAATGATATTAAAACTTTGCGCGGAAAGTCCAGCAGAAATTCGATATGTGCAAGTAAAAATATTTATTTTTAAACCAAAAAACAGAATGTTCAACATAATACTTCATTTCTTAACTATAAAAGATCCATTTTCAAACAACAAAAAAACTATTAATCGAATACTAAAATTTTTAAGAAAAGAGAGGAATATTTTTAAAAAATAAATAAAACAAACTGTTGAATTTTTAGGCCAAAAAGAGGATTTTTTAAAGTAAAATTTTCAACTAGAAAATATGAATTTTAAGTGAAAAAATTCATTTTCAACCAAATGGTAGAATTTTTAACTTAAAAAGATTAATTAATCTTCATCTAGTAATGGAATGTTTACATTTTCACTTTAAAAAATTGAATTTTCAGCAAAATAGTTCAATTGTCGACCAAAATTTTTAACTATAAAAGATAAATTCTCAACGAAAATAGATTATTTAAATTTTGAGTTAGAAAAATTAATCTTCAACCAAGTAGTTGGATTTTTACTTAAAAAATATAAATTCTCAGCGATTAATGTAATCGTAGACCTAAAGAGATGATTAAAAAATATTCGAAATCTCAACAAAAAAATGTAGAAAATGATATTTCAAACACAACCAATTTTAATTTTAAATTATAAACAGTTTAATTAAACAAGAATAAAATGAATTTTCAAACACAAAAAAAAATAATTTTCAACCAAGAAAATTAATTTTCCACAAAAAAATGGTGAAAATATACGGATTTTTAACAAAAAAGATTAATTTTCTATCAAAAAAGACTAATTTTCATGAAAAAGCATGAATTTTGTAGTTTAAAAATTAATTATTATCAAAAGAATTGAATTTACAACAACATAGATAAATTTGCAACAAAGAAGATTAATTTTATACCAAAAAGACGAATTTTCATCAAAATTAATGAATTTTGCAGTTTCATAAATGAATTTTCAACAAACAAAAAAACTAATTATGAACGAAATAGTTAAGTTTTTAACCAAAGAAATGAATTTACGAGAAAACAGGCCAATCTTTGACCCAGAAGATTAATTTTCTACCTAAAAAGTCGAATTTTCAGAAAAATTCATGAATTTTTAGTTTAAAAAATGAACTTTTAACAAACAACAAATTTTTTGAACGAAATAGTTCAATTTTCAACGGAAGAAATGAATTTGCAACCAAAAAGATTAATTTTATACCTTAAAAGTCAAATTTTCAACAAAATGCATTAATTTTTCATTTCAAAAATTAGCTTTCAACAAAATGCAGGAATTTTTAATTTAAAAAATTAATTTTCAGAAAACAAAAAAACTAATTTTTATCAAAATAGTTAAATTTTCAACGGAAGAAATTAATTTTCAACCAAAGAATTAATTTATTAATTCTTTGCTACTTAAAAAGTTAATTTTTTTACAAAAGGCATGGATTTTTAATTTAAAAAGTGAATTTTTAACATACAAAAATACTGATTTTGAACAAAATAATTACATTTTCAACTAATGAAATGAATTTTGAACCAAAGAAGACGAATTTTCATAAAAATGCATGACTTTTTTATTTTGGAAAATACATTTTCAAAAAACTAGTTTTGAAAAAAGTAGTATAATTTTCTACCAAAAAATGAACTTTTAAGAAAATAGATTAATCTTCAACCAAGATGATTAATTTTCCACCTAAAAAGTCAAATCTTAAACAAAACACTTGAATTTTAAATCAAATAGTTAAATTTTCAACTAAAAAATATAATTTCGATATATCATTTTGTTGAAAACTATTTTTTTTTAACTTAACTATTTATTTTTTATTAAAATATTTTTTTGGTTGAAGTTTAATCTCTTTTTCTTGACAGTTCCACTACTTGGTTGTTACAGCAACTGTTTGATCTGAAATTAATTTTATTTGTTTATAGAAAAAGTATCTTTCTTAGTTAAAAATTAACTGTTTTATTTAAAAATAATATTTTCGTGTTTAAAAGTCAACTGTTTCCTAAAACATTCGACTTTCTAGCTCGAGAACTCAAATTTTTCTTCAAAAATTAATCCCTTTCGTTAGGAACTAACCCTTTTTTGGTAGGTACCTCCATTATTTTGTTGAAAATCCAACGATAACTATAGTCACTAATTCGATTAAAAAAGGAATTATTCTCCTATTTTCGCGAAAAATCACCCTATATACCCTGGTTGAAAAAAGTTTAGGGTAATTAATTTGCTCACGTAATTTGTGGATGACCCCTAACAATGTACGAAATATACATCTAGCATCCATAGTTTGTGACTTTATTGATAAACCTAAGTTTCATTTTTGGGGAGTGAGGGGGCTGCCGAGCTCCTTTCAATGTCAAACTGTGAATGGCGTTACGTGGTACCCGCCATCTCGCAATCGCGTAGTTCGAATTCACTCCCACCGGAGTGCAAGGTCCTGGCGCACAGAGCGGATTCTTCTCGACTTGAAGAGCGCTCATGACCAAAGCCGCTCTGTTATGGTATCTGAAAGACATCGGCTCCAAACTTAGCATTTTTTGTCTCCGAACAATGGAGAAAAATGGATGTTAAGCCCTAAATATTGATCGGAGTGTAAATCGAACATTTCCTGACGATCCTCTCCGCAGGATCACAGAAAAACCCAATCAGTCGGGCTTCTCAATAAGAGGTTTCTCAATAAGAGCGCTGGCCCTAATCCGTAATTGAGTAGGGTAACCATTCGTCCGGATTGCCCCGAACATGTCCTCACTTTAGACCATGTGTGCGTTGTCCTACAGGATTTTTTACTTTGTCCGGGTTTTTGTCCGGATTTTTCAAATACCATCTAACGATTTCTTAATCAATTTAAAAGATAAAGTACTATTAAAATTCCTACTATACCAAAAATATATATGTGTTCACTTGTGATATTGACTAGAATGCATCAGCTTTCTAAACTAAAAATAAACGATATTGAGCGTTGATAAAATTTAGTAAAACAGTTTATTTCAAAAATCTCTTTTTCATTTAATCCTGTGTATTCTACTATGCCCTACAATTTCCTGCTTTCCAACTATTTTGTCCTACTTCGTACTCTTTTTTCAAACTTTTATGTATTACTTTGTCCACTTTTGAAAGTAAATTTTTGGTATATTTTTTCCTTATTTGTTCAAGCTTTTTGTCCTACTTTTCGAAAATCAATTATGGTCAGCCTATTATTGAGCAGTACCCCCACTACCGTACTTATTTTGAAAGCCACCGGATTCATTTTAAGGTTGCTCAATGAGAGAGAATGAAAACATCCACCGCGCCAAATGGGGCGCTGCAATGTTATACAAACTAGAGACCCTATAAGAAGAGAGACTGGCCATTGGGCTAAAAAATGGCCGAAGCTTACAGTGTGTGTGTATATTCGTGAGTCAGCTGTTGCAACGGTTGAGCTGCGATGTGTTTTCATTTGTTTACGACTGGATCAAACGCAAAAACCCTTTTAAAAATATAAAAAATGAAAGAACGTGAATATTAATAATTAAATACGGAATATGTAGAATCTGTGATATCTTTACAAAATTATTGAAACGCTTTGAAAATATTTTTGAAGTATTTGGTATGTTTTTGAAATTGTTAAAATTGTTTCAAAATCATTGAGGTCTTTGTGAAATTTTTTAAAACTATCCGAAATATTTTAAATCTTTCTGAAATTCTTAGAAAGTCTTTGGGAAATCATTGAAATCTTTGAGAATCTTTGAAATATTTTTGAAACATTTGTGAAATTTTTGAAATCTTTGTGAAATCATTTATGCCTTTTGAAATCTTTTGTATCGATCTGAAATCTTCGCGAATTTTTTTTAATTTATGGTAAATCATTCTAATTTTTGTGAAATCTCTAAGAAATAGTTAAAATATTTAGTAATATTTCTGAAATTATTGACATCTTTGGGAAATCAATAATGACTTTGTAAAATCTTTCAAATATATGCCAAATCTTTGCGAAATATTTGAAATATTTTATATCTTTGTGAAATCAATCAAATCTTTTTGAAATCCCTGGTAACCTTTGCGAAGAAATCTTTGAAATTCTGAAAATTTTTAGTAATATTTGTGAAATTATTGAAATCTCTGAGAAACCATTGAAGTCTCTGAAATCTATTAAATCTACCCGAAATCTTTGTGAAATATTAAAAAAATTTAGTGAAATCTTTAATATATTTGGGAAATCATTGAAATATTTGAAAAATCTTTAAAATGTTTCAGAAATCATTAAAACCTTTTGAAAATATTTTTGAAGTATTTGGTATATTTTTGAAATTATTGAAATCTTTATGAAATCTTTTCAAACTATCCGAAATCTTTGTCAAATATTTGTAATCTTTATCAGTTGAACTTAAAAAAGATCAATTGTTGTCCAAAACTTAAATAATTAGGTTTTCAGTTAAGAAAATTAATGCTAAAAAGACGAATTTTCAACTAAAAAATTCATTTTTCAACGAAAAATTGAATAATTAAATTTTTATTCAAAAAATGAATGTTTAACCAACAAAATAAGTTTTCGAGTAAGTTATGGAATATTCAACTGAAATGGTATTATTATTTTCAGTTGAAGAAACCAAATTTTTTCAACAAAAAAAGAAACAAATTTTCAATAAAATAGTTACATTTTCTATAAAAAAAATTACTTTCGTCCAAAGAAAAATTAATTTATCAATCAAACAGCTAATTTTTGAACCAAAAAAGACTGATTTTTAAATTAAAATCATGACATTAAATTTAAAAAAAAAATTATTTCTGACCTAAAAATTATAAATATTTAGCTGGAATAATGGAATTTTTAACCAAAAAGAAGAACTTTTAAACAAAGAGATTAACTTATAAATAAAAATCATTTTCTACCCAAAAAAGTCGATTTTCTATCAATTTACGTGGATTTTTAATGAAATAAATAAGTTTTTAATTTAAAAAGACAAATTTACATCCAAATTGTTAAATTTTGAAGTCCAAAATGTAAATTTTCTACCCTAAATGGGACGCTTAAATTTTCAGTTGTAAAAATTAACTTCCAACCAAATTGATCAATTCTCAACTAAAATGATGAATCTTCAACTAGAATAGTTTAATTTTATAACTATCAGAAAGATGAATTTTGTAAAAAAAGACGAATTTTCCACAAATTTCATCGAATTAAATAAAAAGTTTAATTTTTAAATAAGAATATCAATTTTTTACCAACTAGCAGAATTTTTATCCAAAAAAGAATGGTTGAATTTTTTGTTAAAAATCTCATTCTCAACAAAAAAAAAATAGATTTTCAGAAAAATTATTGAATTTTCTACTGAAAAAATTCAGTTTTCAGTTCAAAAAAAGGATTTTTAGCAAAGTAGTTAAATTTCCAAAAAGAGATTAATTTTGAACTAAAACGATGAATCTTTAACTAGAATATTTGAATTTTTAACCAAAAAGCTCAATTTTTAACCAAGAAGATAAATTTCTGCAAAAAAATATTAATTTTCAACTAAAAAAATCATGTTGCAACTAAATAATGAATATTTAGATTTTTAGGCAAAAATTAATGTTTAACCAAATAGATAAGTTTTTATTTAAAATTATGGTATACAAAACTGAAACAATAGTTACATTTTCAGTTTAAAAAAATAGTTTTCAACCGGAAAAAAAATTTTGTTCAACAAAATAGTTAAATTTTCGGCAAAAAATTATTTTTCATCCAAAGAAAAAACAGGTTTTGAATCAATTCGCTCATTTTTCAACCAAATAAATGAATTATTAATTAAAATGTTACAATTCTAATCGCAAAAGTAATTTTCAAAAAAAAAGTTAACTTTTAAGCAAGTAATTTTATTTCTAAACTAAGAAAGGAGTTTTCACTAAAATGATAAATATTCAACTGGAATACTTGAATTTTTAAACAAGAAGATTAACTTGTAAAGAAAAAGATAATTTTCCAAAAAAAAAATTGATTTTTAACAAATTATGCAGATTTTCAACGAAAAAGGTACATTTTCAGTTAAAAAACACAAATTTTCATCCGAATTGTTGAATTTTGAACAAGAAAAGATCAATTTTCATCCAAACTGATGATTTTTTTAACTAAAATGATAAATCTGCAAGCCGTATGGTTGAATTTTATATAAAAAAGATTAAATTTCAACCACAAAAATTAATTTTCTATATAAAAAGGCGAATTTTTCACAAAGTACATACATTTTCAGACAATTTAATTGCTAAATAAATAAATAAAAATTAAAATTAAATAATAAATTATAATTTAATTAGAGTAAACTGAGATAATTATTATTAAAATAATGGAAACTTGAACTTTACTGCGATTAGAAGTAAATTTCCGTTATTTTTAATTAAATTTCCGGTCATTTCCGGGCCAATTCACCACCCTGATAATGGTCTAGATTGTTTGTGTGAAGTAAAATAATGGGCAAAAAATACTGAACATTATATTAAATGTAATTTACGTGGCTTCTATCTATATATTCTTACCCTTGGGATCCTAGATGGCTCTCCTGTAGTTCACTCTTTCACTATTTTTACACTAAACATCCATTTTTCTCCGTGTACCCGACTTACTAAGCATTCTATCGTTATTAACGCCTCACCCAACTTTTATACAGTTTGGATGTTTTTATAAAGTGCCATTAGATCATAATATTATTACAATTTTAGGATTGGAATTTGCTATTTCAAATTGCAAAGTGCTTTGAGTTAGTAGAGGAAAAGCGGTTAAGCTCTTAAAACCAGAGAGTATCAAACAGTCCCAATTTTTTAGATTTACCAGTCCTGGAATTTTATAATTTGGCTGGAGACCCAAAATTTCGAGATGTCGCCACGCCGTTTGGCGTCGCAGGACGCACGTTTTCTATAATTCTGTATTGTTCATGGCGAACAGGATGACCAACCATTGAGCGCCAACTTTTCTAGTCAATGTTCCGCGAAAATTCAAATTGGATAAATGAATTTTTTTACAAATTCATAATAAAAGTTTATAGTTTATACATAAAATAAAGTAAAAGTTTAAGTCATTCCATTTGAAAAGAACAACATTAATATTTTAATTACTGGTCCCTTTTTTTGCATAGTTCTATATTAAAAAAAAAAAATTATTCTCTACTGGAAGAAGGTTTTAAAGTTGTCTCTCCATATTTTTTTCTATTTTTTTACACTAAATACTTGGATTTTAAATTGAATAAAAATTAAATAGTAAAATTTTCAACAGAAAGAACGAATTTGAAAAGGAATTTGAATTTTCAATAAAAAAAGATGAATTTTTAATCAAGAAGATTAATTTTTTACTACGAAGACGAACTTTCAGCAAAAAAATTCTGTTTTTTCAATCAAATAATTTAGTTTCAAATATAAAAGGTGACTTTTCAACCAATAATTGAATAGTTACATTTTCAGTTTAAAAAATTAATATTCAAACAAATAGAAATCAATTTTTAACGAATTAGTTACATTTTTAACTAGAAAAAACTTCAACAAAATAGTTTAAGTTTAAACAAAATAGTTAATTTTTCAAACAATGAAATTAATTTTTTTTTAAATTAATTTTGAAAATTTTGAAAATTAATTTTGAATTTCGAAAATGAATTTTCAAGTTTCAAAGAAAAAATTGAATCTTTAAACAAACAAATTAATTTTCAAACAAAATACATTAAAGTTTTAAAAAAGAAGAAGAATTTTCTACCGAAAAAGATTGACTTTGAACCAAAAACGTAACAGTAAAATTTTGAACCGAAAAACAACCAATTTTATTTTAAGTTCCACTTTTAACCAACAAGACGAACTTTAAATAAAAAAAAAATCTTTCACCAAAAATGGAATAGCTATATTATCAGTTTAAAAAAATGCAGCTAAAAAAAAGAATTTTCAATAAAATAGTTAAATTTTCAACGTAGTAAATAAATTATCATCCAAAAGAATCAATTTTCAACCAAAAAAGGAAGACTTAAATATTCATAAAAAAAGATAAATTTTGAAAAAAAAAACATCAATTTTCAAACAAGGAGAATAATTCTCTACCAAAAACTAAGAATTTTGAACAAAATACAGGAATTTCTAATTTAAAAATATAATTTTCAAGAAAAGAAAATGAAGTTTCAAATATATAGTTAACTTTAAAGCTAAAGAAAGTAATTTTATAACAAAAATGTGATTTTTCAACCGAAAAGATTAATTTCCAAACACAGAAACCGAATTTTCAATTGAAAAAAAAATAATTTTCTACTAAAAAGACGAATTTTAAACTAAAAAAAAAATAAATTTTTAACAAAAAAATTAAAATTTCAACAACTAAATAACCGATTTAAAAAAATTTTAATCTTGAGCTGAAAATATAAATTTCTAAACTAAAAATTAATTTTCTTCTAAAAAAAATAATTTAAAAGTAAAAAAGCTATGTGTTTAAGCAAATATGGAAAGTTACATTTTCATTTGAAAAAACGAATCTTCAAAGAAATTTTTAAACAAAGACATTAATTTTTAACCAAAATAGATAAATTTGCAAACAAGAAAAATAATTGTCTACCAAAGAAAATAAATTTTCAATAAAATACAGAAATTTTGAACCACATACTTAAATTTTCAATTAATGGAGGTAAATTTTAAACATTTAACCAAAAAGAAGAATTCTAGGCTAAAAAGGAATTTTTTGCCATAAATAGAATACCTACATTATCAGCTTTAAAAAAATTTCGGTTAAAAATAAAATAAATAAATTATAATCTAGAAAAAATCAATTTTCAGCAAAAAATGGGAGAGTTAAGTTTTTAACCGAAAAACAACAAATTTGGAAAAAAAGATCAATTTTCAAACAAGGAGAAAAATTCTCAACCAAAAAATACGTCTTCTTAACAAAATACAGGAACTTTCAATTAAAAAATATAAATTTCCAAGCAAAAGAAATTAATTTTCAAAAATATAGTTAACTTTAAAGTCAAAGAAACCAATTTTCTACCAAAAAGATGATTTTTCAACCAAGAAGATTAATTTTGGAACACAGAAGTCGAATTTTCAATGAAATACATTAATTTTCAATCAAAAATATTAATTTTCTACTAAAAAGACGAATTTTAAACTAAAGAATGTAAATTTCCAACAACAAAAAAACGGATTAAAAAAATCATCCTGACATAAAAAGATGAATTTCTAAACAAAAAAATTAATTTTCTCCGAAAAAAGGAATTAAAAACTAAAAATCTACGTTTTTAATCAAATATGGAAGTTACATTTTCAGTTTAAAAAATTAATTTGAATATTAAACAAGTTAATTTCCAAGAAATCGTTAATTTATGAAGCAAAAAAATAAATTTTTGACCAAATAGTTGAATTTTCAACTAAAAGATATATTTTCAACCCAAAATAGAATATTAAAAATTTTAATTCACAAAACTAATTTTCAATATGAAGCAGAATTCTATTTTTTAATAAAATACGTGAATTTTCAACTAAAAAAAATTAATTTTAAAAAGAAAATAAGGAGTTTAAAAAAGACGGTAGAATTTTTAAACAAGAAGAGTAACTACGTCTGAAAAGAGTACAAATTTTGAAGAAAATACATGAATTTTCAATTAAAAAAAGATACATTTTTGACAAAAAATGGAATACTGCAATTTTCAGTTAATTTTTAAACGAGAAAAATATTCAAACGAGTGATTAAATTTTCAATATAAAAAATTTATTTTTAGCTGAAAAAACAAATAAAAAAAATAGATAAATTTTCTACCAGGGTTTAGAATCTCCAAAGAAGAAAATGATTATTCAATTATGTATTTCAACTTTCATCCAAGTAGTTGAATTCAGCCTAAAATGATAAATTTTCAACTAAAAATATATTCTAGTCAAGGACGAAGAAGAAATTCCACTAAACTGTTGAATTTTTAAGCATTTGTTATTTTTCGCTATAAAAAAAAATATGAAAATTATAAAAAGTGTACCTTGAAACCTTCTTTCAGAAAAACAATAATGTTATATTTTTGCAACTAAGAACACCGCAAGAAAAGCAGACCAATATTCAAAATATGTCTTGTTTTTGCTCTTTTCAAACTGAATAACTCATACTTTTAGTTTTATGAATAAACTATAAACTTTGATTAATAATTTGTATAAAAAAAGCAAATTTACATTTATCCAATTTAAATTTTCGCGGGACTTAAACACAAACAACTAGCGCCACCTATCGACTAGTAAACTCCCCTATGGATTGGCTAAATTTGGCGCATGAGTGGAAAAATAAACTCCACTGCGCATGCCCGAAATTTGAGCCAATAGCTGGTCGCCATGAATAATAAAAAATGCTAGAAGTGTGCCCTGTGGGCGCCAAAAGAAGTGACGACATTAGCTTTGAGTTTCGGTAGTCCAGCCTAATTACAAATCTTTTTCCAAAGACTGATATTTATCTCGTAAAGTCCCTTAATTTTGTGAAATTTCTTACTTTTTCAGCAAAAGTCGAATGTGAGTGTCGGAAACTGTTGGAAAGACAGCGCTGATTTTTGCGACCTGGATCTCGGCGTCCGAATGATTTTGAATAAAACTCGTCTCCATGTTTCCAATTGGAGTTGGGGATCCGATTGTCAGATCTCCGAGCCGATTGGTCATCGCACTGATTGATCGGGTGGACATCGGAGTCTTCAGGTCCTATAATCACAAAATCCCTGACTGAGGTCCTTTAATTTATTGAATCTATCTTTTCCATTTAACTTCCGGTCTGGTTACTTCGAGGGGGGAACAACTCTTCAAAATCCGGTCCAGCAGAGGTTGATTAAACCGAATTATATCGAAGTTTCAATGAAAATTGATTGTTTTTTAACCACATTTTTTCATTTTTAACAAAATAGATAAACCTTAAACTAAATGGTTAAATTTTTAACCATAAAGTTAAATTTTCAACAAAAAAGAAATAAAATTTTTACTGTCCAGTTGAATTTTTAACTAATGATGAATCTTAAACTGGAATAGTTAAATTTTCAGTTAAAATATATATTTTCAACAACAAAATTATTTTTTACAAAAATAGTTTCCCAGTGGGCACACGATTTGGTGACGTATTCACGACATCGTTACGACATCTTTACGACAACTTTACGATACCCTATGTCCATGTCGTTAATGTGTCCTTACGATATTGTAAAAACGTCGTATAATCTGACGATGTCTTTATGATATCGTAAAGACACATTAACGACATGGACATAGGATATCGTAAAGTTGTCGTAACGATGTCGTGAAGACGTCGCCAAACTGTGAGCCCACTGGGTGACTTTTCAATCAAATAGATAAGTTTTAAACCAAAAGATAGATTGTCCATCAAAAATCTTAATTTTCTACAAAAAAACACGAAATTTAAACAAAATATTTGAATTTTAAGAGACAAATTTTCATCAAAAATGAAATAGTTACATTTTTAGTCAAAAGCTTTAATTTTTAACAAAAAAAAACGTATTTCCAAGAAAATAGTTAAATAACTTAAGAATTACTTTTTAAATAAATTACTGAATTTTAAACAAAACAGATTAACTTCTTATTAAATAGTTGAATTTTTAACAAAGATTAATTTTCAGCCAGATATAAATTTTCAACTCAAATGATGAAGATTAACTGAAAAAATTGATTTTCAGTTAAAAAATAAATATTTAACTAAAAAAAAAAAAGATTTTGTAACAAAATAATTCAATTTAAAACAAAATGAACCCCCTCGAATAAAAAAATTGAATTTTTAACAAACTATTTCAACATATCAAAAGTAGTTCATTTTTCTACTGAAAAGGATCAATTTACCATCAAAAATGAAAAAGTTAAATTTTCAGATAAATAAATTATTTTTATACCAAAATAGAATTTTTTCTCCATAATATAGTTAGTTTTTACTAAAAAAAATTAACTCTCTACAATAATAGTTGAATTTTGAATTCCAAAAAAGGTGAATTATCAGCAAAAAAAGTTTAATTTTTAACCAAATACTTCAATTACGGATTTTCCACAACAAAAAGATCATTTTTTTAACAAAAATAAATTTATAAGTGGATTACTCATAATAAAAGTAAATTACTTTGTATTACAATTCGATTACTCGAATTACAAGTGGATTACTTCAGATTACAACTATATTTTGTCGGATTACAAGTGGATTATTGGCATTACAAGTGGATTATTTTGTATTAAAATTAGATTGATTTATATTGAAAGTGGATTACTTCGTATTACAATTGGATTACTCGAATTACAAGTGGATTACTTCGGATTGCAACTTTATTTCTGCGGATTACTTTAGATTACAAGTGGTTTACTTCAGATTACAAGTGGATTACTTTAGATGACAAGTGGATTACTGTAGATTACAAGTGGATTACTTTAGATTAGAAGTGGATTACTTTGGATTACATGTGGATTACTTCGTATTACAATTATATTACTCGGCTTACAAGTGTAGTGCTCATATCAAAAGTGGATTACTTCGTATTACAATTGGATCACTTAAATTACGAGTGGATTACTCTATTAAAAGTGGATGACTGCAGATTAAAAGTAGATAACTTCTTATAACAATTGGATTACAAGTGGATTACTTCAGATTTCAAATGGATTACTTCGTGTTACAACTGGATTACGGGCATTATAAGTGGATTACTCTTATTAAAAGTGGATTACTTCATATTACATTTGGATTACTCAAATTACATGTGGATTACCTCCGATTGCAACTGTACTTCTTCGCATTACAAGTGGATTGATTTAGATTACAAGTGGATTACTTCGTATTACCGTTAGATTGCTCAGTATAAAAGTGGATTACTCATATTAAAATAGGATTACTTCGTATTGCAATTGGATTACTCAAATTACGAGTGGATTACTCATATTAAAAGTGGATTACGGCAGATTAAAAGTAGATAACTTCGTATTACAATTAGATTACAAGAGGATTACTTCAGATTTCAAGTGGATTACTTTGTATTATAATTGGACTACTCATATTAAAAGTGGATTAATTCGTATTAGAATCGGATTACTCGAATTACAAGTGGATTACTTTGGATCACAACTGTATTTCTTCGGATTACAAGTGGATTACTTTAGATTAAAAGTGGATTACTGGCATTTCAAGTGGATTACTTCGTATTAAAACTAGATTACTCAGCTTACAAGTGGATTATTTACATTAAAAAGTGGATTACATTATATTAAAAGTGGATTACTTCATATGACAATTGGATTACTCAAATTGCGAGTGGATTACTCATATTAAAAGTGGATTACTGCAGATTAAAAGTGGATAACTTCGTATTACAATTGGATTACAAGTGCATTACTTCAGATTTCAAGTGAATTACTCGAATTACAAGTGAGTTATTTCGGGTTAAAAGTGGATTATTTCCAGTTATTTAGGGATTATTTCAAATAACAAGTGGATTATTGCGGATTGCAACTGGGTTGTTCGGATTATAAATGTATTTCTCAGATTAAAAGTGGATTAAAAATGGTTTTAAGTGTATTACTTCGCATGGAAAGTGGATTACTGCTTCTTACAAGTGGATTACAACTGAATTATTCGAATTACAAGTGGATTACTTCAGATTACAAGTGGATTACTTCGGGTTGGGAATGTATTACTTCTGACTGGAAGTGGATTAGCCGGATTAAACGTGGATTACTTATAATTGCATTGAATTCATCGGATTACAACGGTTTACCAGATCGTATAACCCAGCAGTTAAGCGGATTCCCAGACTTGTTTCCCCCTCGGGTTTCTTTTCTGCATCTTATTCTTTTGCCCACTTTTTCGAGGGAAATTGGCGGATTTTTGGGGAACTATACAATCCAACCTACCTGCAAACTCGGAGGCAAGAACGCAGGTTGCGGATTGTGATAAGGCGATGGGATTGGATATACCTGTGGAGGCCTGTGGGCTCCATTATAAATTATATGTCCGCCATTTCCTGTGTACTTTTGTTCCCAGAACAAATCCAGATGCAGCGTGCAAATATGCATTAACATTGTTTATCAAATAATTCATGATTTATTAAAATTCGATCATTTTTTTAAAGAAGCGACAGTAAGAAAAAATTCAAATACAAAAACAGAGGATACAATAATTATTTTTTGCAAGTTTAAGTTTTTTTTTTTTAATATTGGATCCATTGTCTGAATATCAGAGTTGTACGGACGTTTAGAGATTTTTGTAAAATTTGGATGAGTGAAATTTGTGGTTGAAAAAACTTTCTAACATTTTTTTAATTCAGGGATTGACGGGATTTTTTATTTTGAGGTCCGAATTTTTTTAACACCGCATCGCCCAAATTGCTGATTAAATTTTTATTATTTTTGCAGCTGTATCGTATAAATTAAAGGTATTTTAAATGCAATTCAAAAACAAAAAATCAAAACGGGGCTCAAAAAAATAAAAAAATAAACACTTGACGCAAAAAATTATGACAAATCAGAATATTTATACTAAAAAAAACCCTTTTGAACGAAAAATCGAAAATCTATTTTTTGAGCCCCCTTTTTAAAATTTGATTTTTTTATTTTTTTTATTTTTTTGAAATTCCACAATTTCTACGCTACACCTGCGAAAATCATTAGAACTCAATCAGCGGTTTGACAGGTATGCTGTTTTAAAAAAAGTCGGATTTTTGAAATATTCAGGAAATGGATTGACTCACCAAGAAGAAGAATTTTCTACCAAAAAATAAACGAATTTGCAACAAAACACATGAATTTTCAACCTAATAGTTGAACTTAACATTTGAAAATTGAAGAAAATTCAACTATTTGAAAATCAGTGTCCAATTTTGTTCAATTTTTTTAATTTTTCGATTTTTTCAATTTTCAAGAGCTGTAAATTCGATTTTCTTCAATTGACAAAAGAATTTTTAAATGTTGAAAATTAAATGATCATTTTTCTTCAATTTTTCAACAGTTAAATTTCCTACAGATGAAAATTCGATTTTCTATTTTCTTCAATTTTCAACTTTCTTTAATGTTCAATTTTTTTCAATTTAATAAATAAAACAAGTTTAGAAATCAAAACTGATTTGAAAGTTCAACTTACAAAACAGTTTACTTTTTTGTCCGAAAATATAAATTTTTAAGAAAAATTAATATATAATATGAAAAATAAATATATAATAAAAGTAATTAATAATATTCAACTAACAAGATGAATTTTTAATTAAAATGAGGAATCTTCCACAAAAACTGAAGTTTTCAATGAAAGAAATGAATGTTCAAATAAAATGATAAATATTAAACAAAAACAACTTAATTTTCAACCAAATATAGTAGAATTTTCAACTAAAAATTAAACATTTTAACTTTTAACGAAATAGTTCAATTTTTAAGAAAGAGATGAATTTTCAAATAAAATTATAAATCATCAACCAACACAGACTAACTTCCAACCAAATAGATGAATTTTAGCTTAAATAATTGAATTTTCGAATAAAAAGAAAATTTGCAACCAAAAACGAAACAGTTTGATTTTCAAAAAAAGAAAAAAAAAGAATTTTCAATCTATCAATTAATTTTTCGACCAATCAGATGAATTTTTCATCAAAATGATGAATCTCCAATCCAAAATGTTATTTTTAAAAAGTTTAGTTTTGCCACGAAAAAGAAGGCATTTAACACCAAAAAGTTGAATTTTCAAAAAAAAGTATTAAATTTTCTATAAAACAGTTTAACTTTAAATCTGAAAATATAAATTCTGAACAAAAAAAGTTCATTTTCAACTGAAAAAGAAACATTTTCAACCAAAAATTTAACAGTATAATTCTTCAATCAAAACAGAATAATTTTCAACAAAATAATTCAATTTTTAAATAAAAAAGATACATTTTTAACAAAAAATAAGATAGTTTAATTTTCAACAAAACGAAAAATACCATTTTAAAACAAATAATTAAATTTTTGATCAAACAGATGAAGTTTTAATCAAAATGATGAATATTCAATCAAAAAATATTATTTTCAACCAAACTGTTCAATTTTTCCACGAAAAAGAACAAATTTCTATCCAAATAGATAAATTTTCAATAAAAGTATTAAATTTTCTAGAAACCAGTTCAATTTTCAGCCTGAAAATATAAATTTTTAACAAAGAAGTTCATTTTCAACCCAATGATGATGAATTTTGACCCAAAATGATGAATCTTCAAACAAAACAGATTTTCAATCAGTGTTTAATTCTCAATAAAAAAGTCGAATTTCAATCAAATAGTTGAATTTTATACAAAAATAGTTAAATTTTCAATTAAAATTATGAATCTTAAATGAAAACAGATTAATTTTCAATGAAAAAGATGAATTTTCAATTAAAATATTTGTAATTTTAAACTGAAAGAGATCAATTTTAAACCAAAAATGAAATATATCAACTTCCAACCAAATGAAAAACGGTTTTTTAAACCAAATATTTAAATTTTCAACCAAAGAGATTAGTTTTTAATTAAAAATATGAATCTTCAACCGTACGAAAAATCAAATTTTCATTTAAAACAGTTGAATTTTTAATTTAAGAAACAACTTATCAATTATATAATTGAATTTTCAACTAAAAAAGATCATATTTCAACCAAAAATAAAATAAATTTATTTTAATCCAAAGTAATAACGAATTTTCAACCAAATGCATAAATTTTCAATCAAACAGTTGAATTTTCAGCAAAAAATAAAATATATATATATTTTCAATTAAAATTATAAATCTTCAACCACAAAAATTCAAATTTTTGAATAAAAAGATAATTTCAACCAAAGAAAAAATTAAAAAATTAAAAATTGAAACTACAATTTTTTACGAAAAAAGATATTTATTTTTTACAAAATGAAAAATTAATTTTTAACCAACAATTTTTTAACCAAAAAGACTAATTTTTAACAACAAAAAAAACACTGAATATTCGACCAAAAATAAATTTTAAAATAAAAATGAGAATCTTCAACCAAAACAGATCAATATTCAACCAAAAATAAAAATATTTATTTTAAACATGAAGAAAAACCAATTTTCTTAAGGAGGTGAATTTTCAACCAAATAGTTGAATTTTCTACTGAAATATTTTAATTTTAATCTAAAAAGATACATTTTCAACAAAAAATTAAATATATTTATTTTTAAGAAAATTAAAAACGAATTTTCAATCAGAGATTCATTTTGAATAAAAATTATGAATCTTCAACCAAAAAGAAAAAACTCAAATGTTCAATTAAAATAGTTGAATTTTCACCTACAAAAGATAAATTTCCAACCAAGTAGTTGAATTTTCTGCTAAAAAAATGCGACAAAAAATGAAATATATTAACTTTCAACCAAAGAAAAAAGGAATTTTTAACAAATAGTTATATTTTCAACCGAAGAGATTAATTTTCTGATGAAAATTATGAATCTTTAAACAAAAAATACAAATATATTTTCAAATTTTCATGATAAATTTTCAAACATCCGTTTTTAACTATAAATAGAATTGTTTAATATCCAACAAAATAAAAAAAAATTTGCAAAAAAATTGCTTCATTTTCGATCAAATGTGATAAATTTGCATTATTTGCAACTATAATGATGAATCTTTAACTGAAATAGATGAATTTTCAACTAAAATTGTGAATATTTTATTGCAATACTTGCATTTTTAACGAAAATGAAAAGATTTCAAATAAAAAGATTATTTTTTACCACATCAAATTTTAACAAAAAATGGAATAGTTACATTTTCAATCTAAAAAAATTAATTTTTAATCACACTGATGAATTTTTAATGGAAATAATTCATCTTTGACTAAAATAGTTGAATTTTAAACCAAAAAGATGAATTTTTAACTAAAATGATCAATCTTTCACCGTAATAGTTGAATTTTCAACTAAAAAAAATGAAATTTCAACTAAAATGATAAATTTTTTAATAAAATGATAAATAGTTCACTGGAATACTTGAATTTTCACCCAAAAATATGAATTTTCTAACAAGAAGATTAATTTTCTACCAAAAAATACGAGTTTTCAACAAAATATATGAATTTTCAACGAATTAGTTGAATTGTTTACTTAAAAAAGACCAATTTTCAACCAAATAGTAGAATTTTGAACTAACAAATTTATACTTTCAGCAAAAAATGGAATATTTAGATTTTCATTTTTTTTTAAATTATTAATTCACAACCAAACAAATTAATTGCTTAACTAAAATTATGAATCTTTTGAAAAGTTGAATTTTGAACCAAAAATAAGAATATTTGACAAAAATTATGCATATTTTACTCCAATAGTTGAATTTTTCAACATAAACGATTAATTTCTACCAGAAAAAATGAGAATTTTCAACAATGTACATGAATTTTAAATTAAAAAGATAAACTGTCAACAAAAAATTGAATAGTAAAATTTTCAGTTTAAAAAAAACTAATGTTCAAGCAAAATAGATTAATTTTAAACTAAAAAAAATGATGGAAAATAAAATTGAAATAGTTACATTTTCAGTTGAAAAAAATATAATTTTCAAGCAAAAGAAAACTAATTTTGTTTTAATTTTCAAACAAAGTGATGAATTTTCAAATAAAATCCAGAATCTTCAACGGGAATAATTACACATCCAGTTTAAAAATATAATAATTTTCAAGAAAATAAAACAGAAAAAAAAACATATTTTAAAACAGAAAGATTAATTTTCAATCAAGAAAATTAATTCCTACCAAAAAAGACGATTTTTCAACTAAAGAAGATAATTTTTCAACTAAAAAAAATAACTTTTCAAATAAAAATTGGATAGTTAAATTTACAGTTTAAAAAAATAATTTTAAGCAATTTACTTTAATTATTTTTAAAAATTTTTAATTTAAATTTATTTAATAGTAAAAAATTCAAATGGATAAATTTTCAACAAAAGAGTACCATTTTTCACGAAAATCAGTTAAATTTTTACTCAAAAAGATACATTTTCAACCAAATAGTTGAATTTTCAACCAAAAACGACGAATTTTCAAAAAAAGGGAATTTTAAATTCACATGATGAATCTTTAACCAAACAAAATTTATTTTCAACTAAACAGTTCCATTTTTCACGAAAAAAAAAATGAATTAAAAAAAAGAAAGTTAAATTTTCAAATAAAGAGATCAATTTTCAACTAGAAACTAATTTTCTAATTAAAATTATGAATTTTCGACCAAGAAACAAACAAAATTTTCAATTAAAACAGTTAAATTTTCAACTAAAAAATACACATTTTCAAGGAAATTATTAAATTTTCAAATAAAAAAAGTTAAATTTTCAACCGAAAATAAATTATATTAATTTACAATCAAAGGCAAAACGAATTTTTAAACAAACTGTTAAATTTACCATCAAATGGATAAATTTTCAATAACCATGTTTCACGAAAATCGGTAAAAATTTCTACTTAAAAAGATAATTGTTTAACTAATAGTTGATTTTTCAACCTAAAACGACGAATTTTCCAAAAACAAGGGAATTTTAAATTCACATGGTGAATCTTTAAACGAAAAAATTAATTTTCAACTAATCACTTCCATTTTTCACGAAAAACAGTGAATTAAAAAAAAAGAAATAGTTGAATTTTCAAATAAAAAAGATCAATTTTCAATAAACACTAATTTTCTAATTAAAATTATAAATTGTCGACCAAGGAACAAACAAATTTTCAAATTCTCAATTAAAACAATTAAATTTTCAAATAAAAAAAGGTCAATTTTTAACCAAAAATGAAATATATTAATTTTCAACCAAAGGGAAAACGAATTTTCAAACAAATAGTTTAATTTACGATCAAATGGATACATTTTCAATAAAATAGTACCATTTTTCACGAAAATCGGTGAAATTTCTACTCAAACAGATAAATTTTCAACCAAATAGTTGAATTTTCTACCCAAAATGACGAATTTAAAAATAAAAAGAATTTCAAATTCACATGGTGAATCTTTAATAAACAAAAAAATTATTTTCAACTAAACAGTTTTCTTTTTCACGAAAAACAGTGAATTAAAAAAAAAAGAAATGGTTGAATTTTAAAATAAAAAAGATCTATTTTCAACCAGACACTAATTTTCTCATTAAAATTATGAATTTTCGACTAAGAAACAAAGAAATTTTCAAATTTTTAATTAAAATAGTTCAATTTTCAGATAAAAAAAGATCAACTTTAAATCAAAAAATAAAATATATTAATTTTCAAACAAAGGCAAAACGAATTTTGAAATAAACAGTTAAATTTAATTTATTTTATTAAAATTCTATTCTATTAAAATTATAAATTGTCGACCAAGGAACAAACAAATTTTCAAATTTTTAATTAAAACAATTAAATTTTTAACTAAAAAATAAACATTTTCAAGAAAATAGTTAAATTTTCAAAAAAAGTATATTTTTAACCAAAAATTAAATATATTAATTTACAATCAAATGGATAAATTTTCAATAAAAGAGTACCATTTTTCACGAAAATCATTGAAATTTCTATTCAAAAAGATAAATTTTCAACCAAATAGTTTTATTTTCAACCCAAAACGACAAATTTAAATAAAGAGAATTTTAAATTCACATGGTGAATCTTTAAAAAAACAAAAAAAATTATTTTCAACTAAACAGTTTTTTTTTCACGAAAAACAGTGAATTAAAAAAAAAGAAAGTTAAATTTTCAACTAAAAAATACACATTTTCAAGGAAATAATTAAATTTTTAAATAAAAAAAGATACATTGTTACCAAAAATGAAATATATTCATTTAAAAGCATAGGGAAAACGAATTTTCAAACAAACAGCTAAATTTACAATCAAATGGATAAATTTTCAATAAAAGAGTAACATTTTTTACGAAAATCGGTCAAATTTCTATTCAAAAAGATCATTGTTATTCCAATTTTCAATTTAAAAATTATATTTTCAAATAAAAAAGATCAACTTTTGACGAAAAATGAAATATATTAATTTAAAACCATAGAAAAAACGAATTTTCAAACAAATAGTTAAATTTACAATCAAATGGATAAATTTTCAATAAAATTTTACCATTTGTCACGAATATCGGTGAAATTTCTACTCTAAAAGATAAATTTTCAACCAAATAGTTGAATTTTCAAAAAAAAGGGACTTTTAAATTCACATGGTGAATCTTTAACCAAAAAATTTAATTTTCAACTAAATAATACACAATTTCAAGGAAATAATTAAATTTTTAAATAAAAAAGATACATTTAAAAAAAAATGAAGTATATTAATTTAAAACCATAGAAAAAAACGAATTTTCAAACAAATAGTTAAATTTACAGTCAAACGGATAAATTTTCAATAAAATTGTACCATTTATCACGAAAATTGGTGAAATTTCTACTCAAAAAGATCAATTTTCAACCAAATAGTTGAATTTTCAACCCAAAACGACGAATTTTCAAAAAAAGGGAATTTTAAATTCACATGGTGAATCTTTACCAAAGAAAAATTTATTTTGAACTAAGCAGTTCCATTTTTCATGAAAAACAGTAAATTAAAAAAAAAGAAATAGTTGAATTGTCAAATAAAAAAAAATCAATTTTCAACTAGACACTAATTTTCTAATTAAAATTATGAATTTTCGACCAACAAACAAACAAATATTCCAATTTTCAATGAAAAAATTAAATTTTCAAATAAAAAAAGACCAACTTTTAACCAAAAATGAAATATATTAATGTACAACCATGGAAAAAACGAATTTTCAAACAAATAGTTAAATTTACAATCAAATGGATAAATTTTCAATAAAATTTTACCATATGTCACGAAAATCGGTGAAATTTCTACTCAAAAAGATAAGTTTTCAACCAAATAGTTGAATTTTCTACCCAAAACGACGGATTTTCAAAAAAAAACTGAATTTTAAATTTACATGGTGAATCTTTAACCAACAAATACTATTTACAACTAAACAGTTACATTTTTCAATAAAAACATTAAATTTAAAAAGAAAAAGGTAATTGTTGCATTATCAAATAAAATTTTTTAAGGAAATAGTTAAATTTACAATAAAATGGATAAATTTTAAATAAAATTGTACCATTTTTCACGAAAATCAGTGGAATTTCTACTCAGAAGGACAATTTTTGTAATAAATAGTAAAATTATCAACCCAAAACGACGAATTTTCAAAAAAAAGGGAATTTTTAATTTCTATGGTGAATCTTTAACAAAAAAAAAAAAAAAAAAAAAAAAACTATTTTCAAGTAAACAGTTCCATTTTTCACGAGAGTCAATTTAAAAAAAAGAAATTGCTGAATTTTCTACCCAACAAAAAAAACGAATTTCCAACCAAATAGTTCATTTTTTTACCAAAAAGGTTTATATTGAACCAAACTATTGAATTTCCAACTCAAAAACACGAATTTTTAACAATAAAAAAAATTGCATATTTAATTTAAAAAAAAGATGACTTTTCAACGAAATTATCAAAGAATAATCAATACGAATTTATTTAATTCCTAAAAATATTTACAGAAACACTTCAAAAATAGGTGAAAAAACCCAGAAAATATGCCAAAAGTCGCGTTTTGAAGTGCCTTAAAAAATGTATATCTTCGAAACGGACTCGCTAGAACGAAAAAAAACTAACCTGCAGCGGAATACTTTCTTGGGTGCTCATCGTCGACCCGGAACTCGGAATAATAGAATTCTGAGATTGCACATATTGAGCATACTGCCAATACCTGACCCTCGGATCCTCCCATGTTGTCGTTCGGTTGAAATGGTTTATAAAATAACTAAAATCACACCAAAATTTATCAATTAAAACTTCACTCTCCACAGCCCTCACCTAACCTAACTTTCCGAAAATTCTTCAATTTTGCTATTATTATTAACAAACAGGGAAAGAAATTAATCGGAAGCGACGAAAATATATGAAATCCGTGGAAAAAGGAATATTTTGGTTGCGTAACTTTCAAGGGGTTTGGATTTCTTTGGGAGTGGATTTTAAACTCGGGTTTTTTGATTTAATAAAGGGGTTTTTGAGTTAATTTTACGCACGGACGGCCACTTCGGGAATCGTATCTGCATTCCCAACCGGGCGGCAATTGATTTCTGTCACTTTCATCCGCCATTTTCGAGTGTTTTGACGTTTTACGGAGAAAACTCGACCGAATTCGAGGAATTGGGTTAGGGTTCGTTTCCATGGCAGATCTTAGGGCGGGTTCACATAATTTTAATGCGCATGCGTCGCATACGGAATCTATTTAACAGTAATGTTGTGACGACAGCTGACAAAATGGCTGCACGCCGAGGGTTAAGCATTAATACTAAATAATACCAGATAGTATTATTACCGGGAACGAAACTTAATTTTTTTTTACAACTTGGACAAAAATGAATTTTCGGGATGAGTGAATAATTCCGATAAATAAAATTCCCAACATTGTAAAATTTCCAAATTGTGAAATTCCTCATAAAAATTTTCAGAATAATACAATTCCTCAATAATAAAATTCCTAAAAAATAAAATACCCGAAGAGTTTATAATATTGCCGAACTGGAAAATTCAGAAAAGTTTATAATATTACCAAATAAGAAAAATTCTTGATGAATAAAATTCCCGAAGTGGAAAATTCCTGAATAATAAAATTCCCGAATTGAAAAATTCCTGAATAATAAAATTCCCGAGCAGTCTATAATAAAACTTAATTGGGCAATCCCCGGCAGCTTATAATATTACTGAATTTTAGAATTTCTGAAAAAATTGCCGAATTGGAAAATGCCTGAATAATAAAATTCCCGAACAGTTTATAATATTACCGAATTTGAAAGTTCTTGAATTGAAAAATTCTTCGATAATAAAATTCCCGATTAATAAAAATCCTAACAGTTTATAATATAGCCAATTCTGAAATTGCTGAATAATAATATTCCGAATTGTAAAAATTCCCTAAAAGTTTATAATATTAACGAATTGGAAAATTCCCACCAGTTTATAATATTACCGTATTTGAAATTTTCCGAACTGTAAAATTACCAAATAATATAATTCGTGAACAGTTTATAATATTACCGAACTGAAAAATGTCCGATAGTTTTTACAATATTACCGACTTTGAAAATCCTCAAATAATAAAATTTTCGAATCATAACATTCCCGAATAGAAAAATTCCTGAATAATAAAATTCCCAAACAGTCTATGATTGTACTGAATTAGAAAATTGCCGAATTGGAAAATGCCTGAATAATAAAATTCTCGAATAATTTTTAAGATTAGCGAATTTGACAATTCTCAAATTGAAACATTCTTTTATAATAAAATTCCCGAACAGCTAACCAAATTGGAAAATTCTCGACAGTTTATAATATTGCCGAATTTGAAAAATCCCAAATAATAAAATTCACGAATTGTGAAATTCCCGAGTAATAAAATTCCTGAAAAGTTTAGAATATTATCGAATTGTAAAATTCCCGACAATTTATAATATTGCCGAATTTAAAAAATCCCGCATACTAAAATTTCCCAATAATAAAATTCCTGAATTAAACAATTTCTGAATTGGAAAATACTCAATTAATCAAATTTCTTTACAGTTTATGATATTACCAACTTAGAGAATTCCCCAAACGTACAATTTTCGAATAATAAAATTACCGAATTTAAAAATTCCCCAATAATAAAATTCCCGAATTGGAAAATTCCTCAAAAATAAAATTGCAGAATGATAAAAGTCCCGAATAGTTTATGATATCGCCAAATTGGAAAATTTCTGGTAGTTTACAATATTACCGAATTTGAAATTTTCTAAATAATAAAATTTCAGAAATTACAGAATTGTAAAATTGCCGATAGTTTATAATATTACCAAATTTGAACATTCCAAATATGCCGAATTGTAAAATATCCGAACTAGAAAATTCCCGAATTTGAACAATATATTTCTTTAAAACAAATATTATTTATTTATTAAAAATACAGTAATCAAATATTTCTATCTATAATATAACTATAATATAACATATCCGAGCTAGACAATTCCCGAATTTAATCAATTAAAATATTTTGTTACTTAATATTATTTGTTCATTAAAAATACAAATAATCAAATATTTATACTTAAAAAATTTAATTGTGTAAAGTTTCTGAAATTGTTTGAATTTAAAATAACAATAATTGAAAAAAACAATATTTCTAGATGAAAATAATTTCCAACTGTTGCTCTTCAAATTCAAGAAATAATTTTAGAAACCTTACAAATAATTTCTTTCCCTAAAAAATGTTATCCATGTAATTTTAATTGGCAAATAATATTGATTAAAGCCCCATTTTTTTATTATTTTGGTAGTTTTATAAATTAGGAATTTTCTAGTTCGGATATTTTATAATTCGGAAATTTTGAAACTTGGTAATAATAGTATAAACATTCGGGAATTTTGTAATTAGTGATTTTTACAATTTCAGAAATTTTATTTTCTAGGATTTTCAAATTGTCCAAAAATTCTACTCCAGAAATATTTCTTTTTTAATTATTGTTATTAAAAATTCAAACAATAATTTTAGAAACTTCAAAAGTTAAAAATATTTGATTATTGTATGTTTATTAAATAAATAATATTTATACAAGAATTGCGATGGTTTAAGTTCGGGAATTTTATCATTAGGGAATTTTCTGTTGCGGATATTTTATAATTAGGTAATTTTATGCCAAGAATTTTTCAATTCGTTAATATTATAAGCTGTTGAAGAATTTTATTATTCAAATTATACAATTCGGTAATTTTATTAATCAGAAATTTTTCAATTCGCGAATCTTACAGTATAGGGGATTTTCTTTTTCGGGATTTGTCAGTTGTCCTGATTTTTCATCACAAACGTCTTTGGATATTATTTTTCACTTTGAAAATGCTATTTAATTAAATAATAAAATTATTACCAATTTTTTATGGAATTTATAATTTAATGGAATAGTTTTTATACAATAAAGAATAATGCTCACATACACGTATGATGAAAAATCATTTTTTTCGATGTTAGTAAAGAAATAAAATGTTGTCACATGCAATTGGTATTATTGTTTGGCCCTCTGTTTGCAGACATCTTGGATTTCCCTTACCCAACCTGATATGATTGGCTATAAAAAGCGCGCAAATTTAAATAATGAAGTATTTCAATTAATTTTTTATAATAAATCATCATTATGGAATTAATGAAATTAATTTTTGAATCACAGAATAGTCTTTTAGAGTGAAAAGTTAATTAATTATTTGAATTTACTCTAAACAAAGAAATTATTGATTTCAAATTCAAAAAAAGGCCATACCCTTTTTCATCAACTTTAATTTTACATATGATTTGCGGAGTGAGATATCATGTGACTAAACACGAAATACTTACCAAATTAAATACATTTTCTTGTAAAAGGATACATTTTTAACTAAAAAAATTATTTTTTTAACATATAGTTAAATTTCCGACCAAAAAATAGTGGGTTTTCAGTTTAAAAAATTAATTTTCAATTTAGAAAAACAAATATGCAGCAAAATAATTAATTTTAAGCACTAGAAACATTAACTTTTCACCAAAAAAACGAAAGATCTTCTCCGTTGCTCTGCTGGAGATCGTATTTATTTAATCGCTATATTTTTGAAAAAGGATTCTTCTTTCGATCTTTCTCATAGCTTAAGGGAAAAGCACCCGACCGTTAATCAAAGTTCTGTGGTTCGATTCCCAGCGAAGCGAAGGAGAAGATATTTTTTTAGAAATTTTTTAAAATTTAAATTCTCTTTCAAGTTAATTTTAATTATAAATTATAAATCAAATTTTTTATTTAAAGAAGTCTAATTTGAAAACTTGCGTAATGTACGACTATATGTTGTCTCAAAAATTAAAAAATTAAAATTAAAAATAAAATAAAAAGGTATTATGATTCTTTTGTAGCTCATTAACATATTTCAACAAAAGAATTTGTATTAAAAAAGAAACACGTTTTTTTTTCTAATACATTTTTAATTTAGCGCCGTTGCCGACATTTTTCGCCAAACGCATAGATTGGCTACATCTGTAACTGTACAGTGACGTCTTTTTCGCGGGAAAATTTAAACTACCTACATTATACAATTTTTTTTGTAAAGAGAAATTGTTTATAAATATGAATTTCAATGTAAAAATGTCTATAAACGGCTCTCATGTATTATTACCAAATAATAATTAAGAAGCAAAAAATTGAAATAGCTTCTCAAACAAGTTTAAAGTTTTTCCGGAAACTTATGAATTTTTAAAACTTATGAAAATGTTCGGTCATTTATGGTAATTTTACAGGCAAATATGGTAACTTATCATAAATTACCTACATTCAATTTTAAACATTTTTATAAATATCCAAACATTTATGAATTTTCTTCGTAATTTATGGTAATATTTCAGGTAATTTATGAAAAATTAAGACAAATTACCCAAAATTTAATTCAAAATTCCCAGAGATTTGGCGAAATTGTTGGAAACTACGGCAATTTGATCAATTCTATATGGTAACTTTCATTAAATTACCGCAAAATTCTATTGTCTGCCACCAAAATTTACCTAAAGTTCTTACTAGGAGTGGGCTGATTTATCGTAAATTGATGAATTTTCAAGCCAAAAACACTACTTTTTTTGCAAAACAGTTAAATTTTTTAACAAAAAGATAAATTTTCCACCAAAATTTGGAATTTTCAACCAAGGTTAATTTTTTACTAAAATTACGAATTTTTTTAATGAAAGAGATTAATTTTTTTTTTTTAATCATTCGAAATTTTTTAAATTACTTTGAAATCTTCCAAATTTTTTCTGACATTTTTAGAAATTTTTACAGAAATATTGCGAAAAATTGTTTATTTTCTTGAAACCTTTCAAAATTCTGAAGCTTCAAAATTTTTTTCTTAATCCTAAAAATGTTATATTTGGCTTTAAATTTTCGGAAATATTTTCAAATCTTAAATTTTTTCAAAACCCCTAAGTCTAAAAGACGAATTTTTAACCAAGAATTGGTTAAATCATTCTTCTTATGTTAAATTTTCAAGCCTAAAAGACGAATTTTTAACCGGAAAATATGAATCTTTAACAAAAAAAAAAACAAACAAAAAAGCAACCAGGATTAATTTTTTTTTTCAAAAAATACGAATTTTTAACTAAAAAAAAAAAGAATTTTTAATCAAAATGATTTGAAATTTTTTTAATTATCTTGAAATCTTCCAATTCTCTGTTTAATTTTTACAAATTTTTTCAGAAATCTTGAGAAAAGTTTTTTGTTTTCTGGAAACCTTTCAAAATACTGAAGAAGCTTCAACATTTTTTTTATAAATCTTACAAATTTCATATTTTAATTTCAATTTTCGAAAATACTTTCAAATCTTCAATTTTTTCAAAATCTCTAAGCCTTCTAAATATTTTTTTTAAATTGTTTAAATTTTTTCTAAAGATTTTCAGAAATTCTCTTAAAAGTTCAACATTCCTAAAAACCTTCTCATTTTTTTTAATCTTCAAAAATCTTCTTTTTGAAAATTTTTAACGAAAAAATGGTTAAATCATTCTCCTTGGGTTAGATTTTTAAGCCCAAAAAACGAATTTTTATCCCGAAAATATAAATTTTCAACAAAAAAGCTGAGACAAAAATTATTTTTAAATTTTTTCAAAACTCCAAAACTTTCTAAATATTTTTTTAAATTATTTAAATTTTGTATCAAAAAATGTACATCCTAAGAATCGCAATAAAAATTTTGTATTCCCATAAAATTTCAAAATTTTAGATAGCTTCTTATTTTTCTAGAACATTTTTAAAAATCTCTTTTTTATCGATTCTTTTTTTAAATTTTGCTTTGAAATCTTTCAAATCCTTTTTAAAAATTAAAAAATCTGCCATGAATTTCAAGAATTTTTTTCACAACCTGACAAAATTCAGTTTACTTAAAAAATTGTAAAAAATTATATCTTTTCTTCAATATTTAATTAATTTCTTTTGTTTGAAAATTCCATTATTTTGATAAAAATTCTACTATTTTGATAAAGAATAATATATTTGTGGTTGAAATTAATTCTTTACATTTGAAAAGTCAACTATTATATTGTTAAAAATTCTGCCATTTAATTAAAAATGTAATTGTACTGTTGAAAATTCGTCTTTTTGGATAGAAAATCCGTTTTTTTTTTTTAGATTAATAATTAATCTTTTGTTAGAAAACTCATCTTTTTTATTGAAAATTCATCTTTGATGGTAGAAAGTTAATTTTTTTTTTAAGTTTACTATTATGTTGTTGGTTCCTTTTTCATCTCTTTTGGTTAAAAATTTAATTATTTGGTTTAAAATTTTAGCTATTCTGTTCAAGTTTTTTTTTTTTTTTTTTGAAAGTTAAATATTTTTATTTGAAAAGTTTACTATTATCAGGGTGGCCCCATTCGGGAGAACCGGGAAAAATCGGGAGAGAAATATTACACCAGGAGATTTTCGGGAGACAGCTATTCTGTTCAAAAGTCTTTTTTTTTAAATTTAAATATTTTTATTTGAAAAGTTTACTATTATCAGGGTGGCCCCATTCGGGAGAACCGGGAAAATCGG
>NC_046657.1:31943283-31962497 GCF_010883055.1 Belonocnema kinseyi
CTTTTATTTTTAATTTAAATATTATTATTTGAAAAGTTTACTATTATCAGGGTGACCCCATTCGGGAGAACCGGGAAAAATCGGGAGAGAAATATTACACCGGGAGACTTTCGGGAGAGAGCTATTCTGTTCAAAAGTCTATTTTTTTAATTTAAATATTATTATTTAAAAAGTTTACTATTATCAGGGTGGCCCCATTCGGGAGAACCGGGAAAAATCGGGAGAGAAATATTACACCGGGAGATTTCCCGTATTCGCACGTTTTCCAAAATTTAAAATTTCTATAATTTTAATTTAAAATTATATTTTCGAGTGCGTAATTCTAAAACAGTTTAATCTTTGATGCCTTGAAATTAAACTTTTTTTTTACACTAATTTTTGGAGGTTTCGAATTTAAAATTTCACAATATTGTAGTTTGAAATTACAATATTCAAAAAGGTCAGTACAATTCCGCTATTAAATATTTCAAAATTTCATATTAAAAGCATTGGAATCATATTAAAGCAATTTAGCTTTGTGTTATTTTAAAAAATTTTCAACTTTCAATGTAATGTCTTAAAATGATTTGATTTTTAGTTGAAGACTTAAACAAATAAATAATTTTGTATTGAAAAATGTTGCATTAAAAAATTTCAAGAATAAATAATGAGTTAAAGAAATATTTGAAATTAAAAAGTTAAAAATTGAGTTGAGAATTAAAAAAACTATCAAAATAGGATAATTTTTAATAAAATAATTAAATTTACAAATATAACCTACTGAAGAGATCCCGAATAAATAGGTAGAAGCTTTTTAATAATTATGAATGTGGGTTAAAAGAATATGGAAGACGTTGAGACCATCTTTTTTAATTTTTCAAGTTTTACCAATTTTTTTAGGTAAACTGAATTTTGTCAGGGTGTGAAAAAAATTCTTGAAATTCATGGCAGATTTTTAAATTTTTAAAAAGGGTTTGAAAGATTTTAAAGCAAAATTTTGCAATTTTGTCATATTACATAATTTTGGAAAAAATGTGAGTAAGTTTCAGGTTCCTAAGAAAAATTAAAATAATTTCTTATTTCGAAAAATTAATTTGAAGAAATTATTTTAAAAGATTTTAGAATATTTCAAAAATGGTCAATCAAAAAGCTGACAGATTTTAGGGCAATTTTTAAAATCTTGCAAAATAAATAAAAAAGTCAGAAAAAATTTGTATAATTTTTAGAAATTGGAAGGCTTAGAAGGCCTGACAATATTAAAAAAAAAATAAGAATTTTCCTTATATTCGTGTGAAGTTTTAAACAATTTTTTATTTTGAACAATGAAGCATAAGAGAAAATTGAAATAACGAAAAAAAATTGGGTAAATTCAAGAAATATTTAGTAGAACTGAAAATAATTTTGAATGTTTTCAAGAGAATAAACAGATTTTCTTAAAATTGCTGGGAAAATTTAGAAGATAGTAAGGCCTTTTTTTTAAACTTGGAGACTGGAATTTTTCATAATATTTTGTAAAATCCTATATAATAAAATAAGTTCTTTGAAATTTTCTAGATTCTTTTTTAATACCCTTGAAATATTTCAAAAGTTTCAACATTTTCTCAAAAATCTTATGAAAATTATATTTCCAAAAATTTGGAAACAAGATAATATTACTTATTTTCTTGTTCTCAATTCTCAGAATATAATTTCAACATTGATTTATTATAAAAATTCGAAAAATAATTTTCCATTAATTTACGTGTTGCCAAAGATAAAAAAAAATCGTTAATGGTCTTTAAGAGTGACATACAAATGTCAAAAAATTATTATAAACCGTTTAAAATTAAATTATTCTAAAGAAACGTTAAAAATAAAAATAATTTTATATGGAAAACATAAAAAAATTCGACTACAGAACTGTGAAAATTAAAGGAATTCGAATTTCAATTAAAACTTTTAAAAATGTCATAAAGTTCAAATAGTTTAATTTTGATATATTTTAATTTTAAACAACACAATTTTTAACTTCTTTATTAAAAATCCTTGAGTTGTTAACAATCAAATATTTTTCAAGTTTTAAAGATTAATTTTTTAAATCTTTAACCAAAAATTGAGCAATTTATAGACATTAAATGTTAATTAAAAAATTTTTTAAACTAAAAACAAGATTGCTTGTTTAAATTTCAAGTTCTTTGTAAAAAGTGAATTTTTCTGGTTAAATAATAATCATTCTAGTTAAAAATTACACTGTTTTTATAGAAAATTCGTATTTTTATCTTGAAAATTAAACAATTTGTTAAATATTAATCTATTTAGTTAAAAATTAGCTTTTCTGTTAAAAATTCATATTTTTGGTTGAAATTTTAACTATTTTGGGAAACAAAATTCAACTACTGGGAAAAATTGAATTATTAATTTAAAAATTCAACTATATTGTCAAAAATTAACTTTTTTTTATCTAAAAAATCATTATTTTAGGTTAAAAATTCAAGTTGTTTGTAAATAATTCCTCTTTTTGGCTTAAAAACTCCATTTTTTCTTGGAAAACTCATTTTTCAAACTTGGAAATTTAACGATTCTATTTTTTATTGAAAACTTATCTTTTTAAAAACAGAATTTTATGTGTGTAGATAAAATAAACATTAAGGATAACTATTTTAACTTTTTTAAAATCTGACATTTTTTAGTTGGAAATTACACCATTTGCTTAAAAATAAACTTTTCTGTTGAAAATTCATATTTTTAGTTAAAATTTTTAACTATTTTGGTAGAAAATTAAACTACTAGGAAAAAGTTAAACTATTTATTTAAAAATGTTAATGTTTTCCAAAATTAACCTTTTTTTTAAAATCATTTTTCCAGGTAAAAAATTAAACTTGTTTGTAGGTAATTCGCCTTTTTGGGTACAAAAATTGATTATTTTGTTGAAAACACATTTTTAAACCGAAAATTTAACGATTCTTTTTTTTTATCTGTTATGATAAAATAAAAACTAAATTTATTTTTTGAAATCATTTTTCAAACTGAAAATTTAACGATTTTATTTTTATTGAACTTATTTTTTAAAAAAATAAATTTTATCTTCGAAAATAAAATAAAAATTAAAGATAACTATTATATCTTTTTTTAATCTTCTATTTTTTAGTTGAAAATTAAACTATTTGGTTCAAATTTAACTATTTTGGTAGAAAATTCAACTACCAGGAGAATGTTAAACTATTTATTAAAAAATTTAACTATATTGTACAAAATTACCATTTTTGTTAAAAAATAATTTTTTCAGGTAAAAAATTCAAGTTTTTTGTAGGTAATTCGAATTTCGAGCTTAAAAACTAAATTTTTCTTTTTGAAAACTCATTTTTCAAACCGAAGATTTAACGATTATACCTTTTATTTAAAACTTATCTTTTTAAAATTTGAATTTTATCTACCAAGATAAAATAAAAATAAAAGATAACTATTTTATCTTTTTTTTAATCTGATCTTTTTTAGTTGACAATTAAACTATTTGGTTCAAAATTAACTTTTCTGTTGAAAATTTATATTTTTGGTTGAAATTTTAACTATTTTCGTAGAAAATTCAATTAACAGGAAAAAAATAAATTATTTATTTAAAAATTTAACTATATTGTACAAAAATACCCCTTTTCGTTAAAAAAAATCATTTTTTTGGCAAAAACTTTCTCTTTGAAAACTCATTTTTCAAACCGAAAATTTAACGATTCTATTTTTTCTTGAAAAATTATCTTTTTCAAAATTAAATTTTATCTAGAAAGATAACTATTCTATCTTTTTTTCTTAAATCTGATGTTTTTTAGTTGAAAATTAAACTATTTGGTCCAAAATTAACTTTTTTGTTGAAAATTCAACTACTAGGAAAAAGTAAAACTATTTATTTAAAGATTTAACTATATTGTACAAAATTAATCTTTTTGTTAAAAAAATCATTTTTTTTTTAATTTTCAAAATGAAAAGTTAACGATTCTATTTTTTATTGAAAACTTATCTTTCTAAAAATTGAATTTTATCTACGAAGATAAAATAAAATAAAAATCAAAGATAACTATTTTATCTTTTTTTTTAATCTGATCTTTTTCAGTTTAAAATTAAACCATTTGGTTCAAAATTAACTTCTGTGTTGAAAATTCATATTTTTGTTGAAATTCTAACTATTTTAGTAGAAAATTCAACTACTAGGAAAAAGTTAAACTATTTATTAAAAAATTTAACTATATTGTACAAATTAACCTTTTTGTTTCAAAAATTCATTTTTTGTAGATAACTCGTTTTTTTAGTTTCAAAACTCAATTGTTTTTGAAAACTTATTTTTCAAACTGAAAATTTTATCCTTTTTTAAAAGCCTTATCTTTTTTAATTGAAAATTTAGCTATTTGTTAAAAAAAATTAAATTACTTTTAGTTGAATTTTAATTTTTCTTGTTTGAAAATTCAACTAGTTGGTTAAAAATCCAACTGTCTTGTTGAAAAATTCAACTATTTTTTTTGAAAATGTAATATATTTTGACTTGAAATCCCCATGCGCAAGAGGATGCGCAGTATATTTCCATAGATCATATGGATGCGCAGTAGATCAATATTGCTCATAAGGCTGCGCAATAGATTTGTACGGCAGTTGTAAAGCAAAAAATAAAAATTCCCGTTACTTAACCCGAGAAAAGTACCAATTTCTTCAAATTAATTCAATATTCTCGATTTCCTAAACATTTTTATTATGAGCCAACGAGAGGAAAGTCATAAATACACATTCCCTTAAAAATATTTACTAACACATCGATTGGTCGAATCTTAAAATCTATATCTCGTACTACGAAAAAAAAAAATGTTTTTCTGAATCTAAAATTCTCTTTCAATATTTATCAAACAAAAATTCTTTTTTTGCTTTCTCTAATTTGCAGATATTCACAAATGTTATGAAAACTGTATGCGGCTAATTAATAATTATTATTGTAATAATATATGTAATAAATGCGAGATAATTTAAGTTTAATATTATAAAAGTAAATTTATAAACCTAAACTTCGTCTTCGTTGAGTAACATGTTGGGAATTCCGTCTGTGATTGGAAATTTTCTCCCCGACTCTGGACACAAAAGGACTCCGTTTATGACCTCGACTTCCATCAGGACGTGATGAACTTTTTTTAAAAAGTCTTCGTTCGTCTCGAAATCTTCGATTAAAGTCTGAGGCAATTCTCCCACATGTCCTATCTTTAATTTAAAAAACAAAATACACAAAAAGAAAGACAATTATAGAAAATGAAATATATTTCTTGCTTTTAATCATTTAAATTTTTTTAGGCTTGAAACTTACACTTTCTGCTGCTTTCCAGAGAGCAGCCCAGTCCAATTTTGGAATTATCCTCACGATAAATTCCGAATTAAAATCTACTTCACAAACTTTAATATCCTTTGCCTAAAAGATAAAAAAAACTATTTTTATCTTGAATCAAATATTTCATGTTTATTTTATTATCTTAGATTTTTCAATTATTTGTTTAATTATAAACACAAAATTGAAAAAAAAAATTTCTTCCAGTGCAGAAAAAAATTTAAAAAAAAACAAATTTTCTGTCTTCTAACTTAGTGATAATGTTAAAAATAAAAAAATTCCCTTGTCCAATTCAGAAAAGAATTAAAATCAAAGAAAAATCAAGAAATGGTTAAATCATTCTTCTTGGGTTACATTTTCAAGCCCAAAAGACGAATTTTTAACCTGAAAATATGAATTTTCAACAACAACAAAAAAAAAACAATTTTCTACCAAATTGTTTAATTTTCAAGTCAAAACGACGATCTTTCTAAAAAATAGTTGAAAATTTTCAACAAAAAGTTAATTCTCTACCAAAAACTGGAATTTTAAACAAGAAAATATTGTTTTTTCCCAAAAATACGAATTTTTAACTAAAAAAGATTAATTTTTAACAAAAAATAAAGAGGTTAAATTTGTAACCAAAATTATTCGAAAAATTTAAATTTAGCTTAAAATCTTCAGATTTTATATTAAATTTTTATAACTTTTCTCAGAAGCGCCTTCTAAATAATTTTTTAAAATTATTTGAATTTTTTCTAAAAAATTTTCAATTTTGAGAAAAATAAATATTCTCATAAAACTTAAAAATATATAAAAAATGTTAATTTTCAAAAAACTGCATTTTACCAAATCGTTTGTTTTTTTTGAAAATTTTTGAAATTGGAACAGTTTTCATTACAATGTCAAAATAAAAAATTACAGACTAAACTTTAAGGAATTGGACAATTTTATTTTAAATTTAAGAATCTCAAAATTCAATGAATTGAGATTAATTTTTTTTTAAATACAATATTTATCTTAAGCCAAATATTTCATGCCTATTTAATTATTTTAGATTTCTTAATTATTTGTTCAATCATAAATTAACACAAAATTGAAAAACAAAATTTCCTCCACGATTTTACTTAAAACCCGTTGAAACTTTTATACAAAAGTTAATTTTTTACGAAAAATTGAAATTTTATACGAAGAATGTTAATTTTTTCCAAAAAATACTAATTTTTAACAAAAAAAGAAAGATTAATTTTTAAGAAAAAATGAAAAGCTTAAATTTGTAAACAAAATTATTTGAAGCTTTTTAATTTATCTTAAAATCTTCAGATTTTTTCTTACATTTTTAGAAATTTTCCCAGAAATCTTTGAGAAAAACTTTTTATTTTGTTGAAACCTTAAAAATTTTAGAGGATTCAGATTTTTTGTATAAAACTTTAAAAATTTAATTTTTTTTTTACATTTTCTGAATTCTTTTCAAATCTCAAATGATTTGAAATTTTTTTCAAAACGCCTAAACCTTCGAAATATTTTTTGAAATTATTTGAATTTTTTCTAAAAAATTTTCATTCTTCATTTTCAGTCTTGAGAAAAATAACAATTCTCATAAAACTTAAAAATCTATAAAAAAAATTAATTTAAAAAAACTGAATTTTACCGATTCTTTTTTTACAATTTTGAAAAAAAGAAAAAGGTTTTTATTAAAATATCAAAATAAAAAATTACAGACTAAAATGTAAGCAATTGGACAATTTTATTTTTAATTTAAGAATCTCAAGTTTAAATGAATTGAGATTAAATTTTTCTTAATACAATATTTATCTTAAACCAAATATTTCATGCCTATCTAATTATTTTAGATTTCTTAATTATTTGTTTAATTATAAATGAACACAAAATTGAAAAGCAAAATTTCCTCCACGATTTTTCTAAAAAACCGTTGAAAATTTCGAAGAAAAAATTAATTTTTTTACCAAAAACTGGAATTTTAAACGAAGAATGTTAATTTTTTCTAAAAAATACGAATTTTTAACAACAAAAAGAAAGATTAATTTTCAACAAAAAATGAAGAGGTTAAATTTGTAACCAAAATTTTTCGAAATTTTAAAATTTACCTCTAAATTTTAAGATATATTTTTTTTAATGTTCCCTGAAATCTTTTGAAATCTGAAATGATTTTTTAAACTTTTTAAAACTCCTAAGCCTTCACAATATTTTTTTTAATGATTTGAATTGTTTCTAAAAAGTTCTCATTTTCAATTTTAAGAAAATTTGCGTATTCTCATAAAAATCAAAAATGTTAAAAAGCTTCTTATTTAATTTTGTTCAATTTTCAAAAAAAAGCATTTTATCGATTCTTTTTTGTCAATTTTGGAAATTGAAACATTTTTCATAACAATGTCAAAATAAAAAATTACTGACTAAAATTTAAAGAATTGCACAATTTTATTTTGAATTTCAAAATCTCAAAATTAAATTAATTGAGATTAAAATTTTTTAAATACAATATTTATCTAAGTCAAATATTTCATGCCTATTTAATTATCTTAGATTTCTTAATTATTTGTTTAATTATAAATAAACACAAAATTAAAAAAGAAAATTTCCTCCACGATTTTTCTAAAAAACAGTTGAAAATTTTTAATAAAAAGTTAAATTTTTTACCAAAAACTGGAATTTTCAACGAAAAATGTTAATTTTTAACAAACAAAAAAAAGATTAATTTTGAACATAAAATGAAAAGGTTAAATTTGTAACACCAATTTTTCGAAAATTTAAAATTTATCTTAAAATCTTCAGATCTTTTTTTTGTTGAAATTTTTAAAAATTTTCCCATAAATCTTGAGAAATTTTTCTTATTTTCTTGAAACCTTAAAAAATTCTGAAGCTTCACATTTTTTGTATAAAACTTAAAAAAATTACATTTTGTTTGACATTTTCTGAAATCTTTTCAAATCACAAATGATTTTTAAAACTCCTAAGAATTCTAAGTATTTTTTAAAATGATTTGATTTTTTTTTAGAATTTCAATTCAAAAAGCTTCTTATTTAATTTTTGTAATTTTCGAAAAACCGCATTTTACCGATTCTTTTTTAAAAATTTTGGAAATTGAAACATTTTTCATAACAATGTCAAAATAAAAAATTACGGAGTAAAATTTAAGGAACTGGACAATTTTATTTTGAATTTAAGAATCTCAAAATTGAATAAATTGAGATTAAAATTTTTAAATACAATATTTATATTAAACCAAATATTTCATGCCTATTTAATCATCTTAGATTTCTTAATTATTTGTTTAATTAAAAATACCCACAAAATTGAAACCCAAATTTATTCCCTTTCAACTCAATACATTTTTTTTCTTAATCCATAAAAAAATTAAAAATCGAGATTTTTTCCCTTTCAATTAAAAGAACATGTTTCAAAAATTCCTCTCTTCTAAATTTAAAAAAAAACCCTCTTCTAGTTCAGAAAAAAATCAAAATTTTCTGCCATTCAAATCAATAAAAATGTTACAAATTTAAAACTCCTTTCAATGCAGAAAGACATTATTGACCAAAATTGTATCGTTTCCAACTCAATAAAAATGTTAAAAACAAAAAAGTTCCAATTCAAAAAAAAATTTCAAATAAAAAATTCCCTTTTCCAATTAAAAAAAAAAATTGAAAATAAAAATTTGTAAATAAAAAATTCCCTTTTCCAATTCACAAAAAAGATTTAAATAAAAAGCTTCTGATATTAAGAAAAAAGTTACAACTCAATTTTTTCACCCTACCAATTAAAAAATATATATTAAAAAGATCAAATTCTCTCTAACAATTTGAAAATTAATTTAAAATCTTAATATCCCCACTTACAACTTTAACTAAATGTTTAAAAAATTCTTCTCTTTGAAATAAAAAAAAAATCCTTCCTGAAATTCGTAAAACATTTAAAAAATATATTTCTCCCATTCAACTTGATAAAAGTGTTAAAAACAGAAAGTTCCTTCTTCCATTTCATAGAAATTTTTTAATGAAAATTCCCAATGAAAATTCAGAAAAAAATTCCCTCATCTAATTCAATAAAAAATTTTAAAACTTCAAGTTCTCTCAAACAATTCAGATAAAAAAATTATTATCGAGATTTTTTCCCTTTAAATTCAAAGAAAATGTTTAAAAAATGTCTCTCTTCTAAATTAAAAAAAATCCCTGGTTCGATTCAGACAAAAATTAAAATTAAAAACTTTCTTCCAGTTCAAAAAAAAGTTTAAAAAAAAAGTAAAAACAAAAATTTGCTGCCTTCCAACTAATTATTTTTTTTTTTTAATTTCCCTCTTACAATTAAGAAAAATTTGAAACATTATAAAGTTTTAAAAAACTTTAAGCTCCCTCTAACAATTCAGAAAAAATTAAAACCCAAAATTTGTTGTCTTCTAACTCAGAGATAATGTTAAAAATAAAAAATTTCCTCTTTCAATGAGGAATAAATTTAAAATTTTTAGAACATTGATTAAAAACTTCCGCTCTTCCAATTCAGGGAAATGTTCAAATTAAAAAAAAAAACCCCTCTTCTAGTTCAGAAAAAAATCAGCAAAAAAAATTATATCCTTTCCAGCTCAATAAAAATGTTAAAAATAAAAAACTTTCAATTCAGAAAAATTTGCAAATAAAAAATTCCCTTTTCCAATCCAGAAAAAAATAAAAATTTCTTCCTTCCAACTCAATAAAAATGTTAAAAATCAAGAACTTTCAATAAAAAAAATTGAAAATAAAAATTTTTTTCCTTTCAACTCATTAAAAATGTTGAAAATAAAAAACTTCCAATTCAGAAAAATTTGCAAATAAAAAAACTCCCTTTTCCAATCCACAAAAAAATTATTAACCAAAATTGTATTCTTTCCAAACTCAATAAAAATGTTACAAATAAAAAACTTCCAATTCAGAAAAAAAATGAAAATAGAAATTTCCTCCATGCAACTCAATAAAAATGTTAAAAATAAAAAACTTCTGATATTAAGAAAAAAGTAAAAACTCAACTTGTTCACCCTACCAATTAAAAAATATATATATTAAGAAGATCAAATTCTCTCTAACAATTTAAAAATTAATCTAAAATCTTAATATCCCCACTTACAACTTGAAACAAATGTTTTCCAACTTCTTCTCTTTCAAATAAAAATAAAATCCTTCTTGTAATTCATAAAACATTTTAAAAAAATATTTTTCTCTCAACTTAATAAAAATGTAAAAAATTCCCTCTTTCAATTCAGAAAATAATTAAAAATCAAAATGTTCTGCCATTCAGCTCAATAAAAATGTTACAAATATAAAACTCCTTTCAATACAGAAAAAAATTATTAACCAAAATTGTATCCTTTCCAACTCAATAAAAATATTTAAAATACAAAAAACGTTCCCTTACCATTTTTACAAAAAATATAAAAATATTAAGAATTCAAAAAAATCGAAAATCAGAATTTCTCCCCTTCTAAGCTCCTTTCAATCAAGAAAAAATTCAAGCAATAACTTTCCCCCTTCCAATTCGATATGAATTTTGAAAATTCGTGTATTTGGTGGAAAATCAATTAAGGGTTTTGGTTGAAATTTTAATTATTTGGTTAAAAAGTTAAATACTTTATTGAAAATTCGTCCTTTTTGGTAGAAAATTAATGTTTTTCTTTAAAAAATATAATCTTCTTGGTTGAAAATTTGTGTTTTCGTTTTTTGAAAATTCATATTTTAACTGCAAATTTAACAATTACATTTTTGATAAAATATTTATCTTTTTAGTTAAAAAATCAAATTATGGTTGAAAATTTAACTATTTTGCTGAAAATTCGTTGTTTTTTTTTAGTAATAAATTAATTTTTTTTAACTGAAAATCCAGCTGTTCCATTTTTGGTAGAAAATTTTATTTTTGAGATGAAAATTTATCTTTTTTGGATGAAAATTCACTTATTTAAATTAAAAATTGATTTTTGTAATTAAAATTTTAAGTATTTCAATGTTAATTATATATTTATATTTCAAGAAGAAACTTGAACCATTTTGCTGAAAATTTAAATTGAATAAAATCTAAAAATAAAAAACACCATTCAATTCGGAAAAAATTAAAAACCAAAATTTTTCCCAGTCTATTTTTTCAGAATCGGCAATGTAAAAATTGAAAAGAAACATTAAAACCCTAAAATTTCTCACTTTTAAATCAATACGAATGTAAAAAATCCCCTCTTTCAATTAAAAAAAATGTGTAATTATAAATTATTTTCCTATTCGTAAATAAATACAAAATCTCGGATTTGGCGACCTAACCTCAAAATTATTTAAGAACCCCGACACTCGAAATACTCAACAAAGCTCAAAATTAGGAACATAAAAATGAGAAAATAACAAAATTTTGATGAAAAAACACAAAAATCGAGGCTTTCTGAAGAAAAGGTTGATCGATAATAAAAAAAAAAACCAATATATTAAAAATCGATGAGGTTAGTCCTGCTTAAAAATAAAAATAAAGTCAATAATTGATTCTTACCACAATTCCAAGAGGATAACCAACTGAAACACCTTTAAGGCATTTTGAAGTCAACATATTATGTGTTAAAAGCTTCATTTTTCTTTTAAAAAGCCTAGATTTCAAGGATTTGAAGACAAGATTATTCACTCTTTCAAACACGTCTACGCACGTTTATTCCTGTCTGCTTCTGCTAGACGTCCTCTTCACAGAAAAAATCGTCGAGTTGCAGTTAAAAATTACAAAATTTCAAATATATATTTTTCTGTTTCTGAATATTTAACAGAAAGATTCGATTTACACGAATTTTGGAATAACATGAGCCGTTTTTCAAAATTTTATTCTTCAATTTAGGAATTTGTTGATTAATCGGAGCAGGCCCTGACCACAATGCGCATGCGTCCCATCGGCAGTTTCATTGGCTATAAATTACGCGCTTTTTTGGAATTGTTAAATGATTAATTGTGCTTTTTATTAGTTTATTACCCATTCGGAAAAAGAATCTAGAAAATTTTAAAGAAAAGTTTTTTATCTTAGAGGAATTTGCAAAATTTTAGAAGAAATTTGACTCAGTTTAAAATATAATATTACTTTTATACAAATTTTGAAGAAATCTAAAAATATTTGATGAATTTTCGAAAACATTTTTAGGTTTTTAAATATTTTGTATACAAACTGATAAGATGCCTTGATATGTTTTCAATCTGAATCAGTTTTTCCGAAATGTCGGAAATTTTCAAAATTTCATGTTGTTTCGAAATATTTAAAATGTAACTTTTTTATTTAATAAAACTTTTTTAGGTCAAACTTTTTTTAAACTTTTCGAAGCATAAAATTCATTTTTCAAAATAAGAAATCATTTGAAATTTACCCAGGAATCTTAAGAATTTTTTATTATATTCTTTTAGTTTTTTTCGAGAACTTAGGTATATTCAAAAATCGACATTTTGTTTAACATTTTTTAAAAATCTTTTCAAGCATGAAAAATGTCCTGTAAAATATAAAATTAAATTCTTTAAAAATGTAGATTTTTCAAGATTTTAAAAATTGCGAAGGTGTATAAAAATTTTGAAAGGTTCCAAGGAAATAAAATTTTTTTCTTAAAGTTTCCGGAAAAAAATATATATTTAGGTAGAAGTTTTTTTTAAATTGCAAAAATAATTGGAAATTTAATAGGATTTCAAAAACTGTAGAATAAAATGTAGATTTTTGAAGAAGAATGATCGAAAACAAAAAATTAAAAGCTTGTGAAGAATTTCAAAGGTTTAAATATAAAAAAAAACAATTTTTTAATCATGCAGAATTTTTTTTAATTTAAGAAAAATTCAATTCAGTTTAAAAGATATTTAATTATAAATTTTAAAAAATTGCAAAAATAATTTTTAATTTGAAAAGATTGAAAAATCTTAAAACCAAAATGTAGATTTTTAAAGAGGCTTTTTCGAAATAAAATCTAAAAGCTTATTTTTTTTATTTTGAAAAATTAATTTTGAGCTTTAATTTTATTTCAACAAATTTGAAAAGATTTCCAAAAATGTCGAAATAGATTCTAGAAGAATTTAAGGAAAAAATTTTTATTTTAAGATTACAAATTTAGAGTTTTTTCAAAAAATATTAAGCTGTTTTGATAATATTTAACCAAATTTTAACTTGATCAGATTTCATTAAATTATAAAAAGTTATATTTGAAATATTTAAAAAAAAAATTTAATTTTAGGTATTTTATAAGTTTCGAAAATATTTTCGATAATTTGCAGTAATTTAAAAATTTATTCAAAGTTTCCAAAAGTCGTGAATATTTTTTAATTTGATTTAATTTTTTCCGAAAATTTTGTAAAATCTTGTTAAACAAGCAAAAAAAACTTTTTTTTTAATATCAATTTAATTTAATTTTGTGAAGAATCTTAGGAAAACTGTGTTTATTATTCACAATGAATTCTGTAATTTAGTGTTTAAAAACTTCAATTGAATAGTTATTCAAAATTATTATTTAGTATTAGAATTGATTTTTCAATATGCATTTTCCAAAAAATTGATTTGTCCATTTAATAATTTCAAAAAAGCTTGACGCATGCGCTTGATCGGACCAAAGCACACCTAGCGTCGAGAGCCGGAACTAAAAAGTGTGGAGGTTAGGTTGTGACAGATGACACAACTCCGAAGGTCCCTGAAACGTCAGAATTTTTTGGAACAAATTTCTTGAAAAAAAATGGGGTAAAACGTGTTTTCGCGAGTGAATCTCGACCTTGATTAAAATAACACCCGTGAGTGTAAAAATGACTCGCAAATGAAACGCCGGAAAGATTTTAACACCTTCGGAGTAGAAGATCGTTCATCTGTCAATGGCCACATCATCTGGCCTTGATGAAAATATTTAATCAGCCTTATCAAACCACGTATTTATCTTCATCCACAAACGACATCATCCACCTGCCAAACGTCATCAATCTAACTCCAATTCTTCAAAAAGTGCTCCAAATTTCATCGTCTCGAGAAACCTAACCTCAAAACCTTGTGCGTCTCTTTTTAAAATTTCGATGAATTTTTTCCAGTTGTGACTGCAAAGTAGGCCAAACCGATCCTCAAATCGAGGGGAAAACGTGTTTCATCGTTAACAAGTGAAAAATTGTTATTTATAATTAAAGGAAGTGCGTAGCGAAATTTTCATTCCTAGCATATGCTTTGGTTCGGAGGATTTTTGGGCAATTGCCGAAGTGTTTTTTTTTTTAAATGCAGTGCTGGGAATAAGTTTTGAAATGCTAAAGTGCCAATAAATAGTGATAAAAATGCGACACACGTTTAGAGATATGGAAATTTACTGCCTTCGATGATAAGTGAAAGAATTTTAGTGGTAGGATGTGTTTTTTTGAGTGCTTGATTTCTTGACAAACAGGCTGACGAATTTGAGAAAAATGACGAGTCTGGTGATAATTTTTGGAGCTATGCTCCTTTTTGGATGCAACTTTCATTTTATGGATGCAGAAGAAGAAAATATTGAGTTTATGGGTAGAGAAGAAAGGGAGGCTTTAAAGTGAGTAAACATTATTTCAAGGTTTATTTTCTTTAACCTATTTTAGAGTATTTTGCAGTTATTCTCAATATTGATCAAATATTCCTTAAAAAATTAATTTTCTGGGCAAAAAATCGTTTTGTATTTTTGTTTTCTAATAATTTTAAAATTAATCTCTTCAGAAAATGCTATAAAAATCTTACTTATTTTTTTTTACATTTTTGTAACTCTTTAGATTTTTTGAAATCTTTTAATATTTTTTCTTCAAAATTAATTTTTTTAGACAAAAACCTGTCAAATAATTAAAATCCTGCAAAATTAGAATTATTTGTTGATATTTGGAATTTTTCAACACTTTTTTTTTAAATTTACATTCAATCTTTCAAAATCCTTAAAAAGCTTCAAAACATTTGAGTCAGTTTTTTATTCTCTTGAAACCTTGCAGATTTCTTAAAAAGCTCCTACATTCTTTTGAAAAAGCTTCAAAAATCTATATTTTAAGGAAATTTTTTGCAATTTTACAGGATTTCATTTAAATTGTAGAAAAAATTCTAATAATTTTGTAATTTATTCAGAATATTTTAAATAAACTTTGAAGTAATGAAACCTTTCAAAATTCTTAAAAAGAATTTTAAATCTTTTTAAGTTAAATTATTTAAAAAATTGAAAAGTTGCAAGAGAATAACATTTTTTCAAAAAGATTTCTTAACAAATTTAGAATCATTTGATTTTCAATGACTAATTAAATATTTGTTTACACTTCGTTTTAAATAAACTTTCTTTTATTTTACAATTTTTATTTAATTTTAGTAAAAATGCAATTAACTTTAAAATATATTTGGAAGTTCTGAAATAATTTAAAAAATTACAAAATATTTTAAATAATTTTCGTAAATTTAAGAAAAAGAATCTGAAGATTTTATCAATTTGGTGGCCATTTTTTCATATTGAAATATTTTAAAACATTTTCTCTTGAAACCCTTCAAATTTTTTAATAAGCTACTTTTTTTAATTTTCGGAAGACTGCATTTTAAGGAAACTTTTTTGTAATTTTACAGGGTTTCATTTAAATTGTAGGAAACATTCTAATGATTTTAAAAGTTAAATTATTCAACAATTTTAAAAGTTTTAAAAAAATAAGGTTTTTTTTTTAGATTTCTTTAAAAATTTAGAATAATTTGATTTTAAATGACCAATCTTCGTTTTAAGAAAAAATTCTTTTATTTTACATTTTTTCTTTAATTTTAGACAAAATGCAATTAATTTTAAAAGATATTTGGAAATTTTTAAACAATTTCAAAAATAGTTCAAAATTTGAGTAAAATTTCAAAAAACTGAATCCAAATGTATTTTTGAAGATTTTGAATTAATATGTTAAGATTTTTAAGGATATTGAAAGTTTTTTTTTGAAGAGAACATTTTTAAAGATTACAAAAGATTGAAAATGATTTCCGTAAATGTAAGAAAAAAAATCTGATGATTTTATCAATTTTATGGCCTTTTTTTTAATTTAGAAAGAATTGACTACATTTTAAGAAACATTTCAGTCAGTTTTTTATTCTCTTGAAACCTTTCACATTTTTTAGAAAGTTTCTACATTTTTCGTACATTTTCAGAAATCTATATTTTAAGGTAACTTTTTTGTAATTTTACAGGATTTGGTTTAAATTGTAGGAAACATTATAATTATTTTTAAAGTTATTTAGAAGCTTTGAAATAAATTTGAAGTTTTGAAAGAAGTTTTGAAGTTTTTTCAGAAATCTAAATTTTAAGAATTTTTTTATTTTAGAAATAATTCAGAGTTTAATTTAATTAATAATTTAATTTTTAAAAGATATTTCAAAGTTTTAAAACAATTTACAAAAATTAAAAACAAAAATTTAGATATTAAAATATTTTGTAATCAAGTTTTAAAGCTTTTTTTCTCTAGAGCTTTTTTCAATGTGAATCATTAAAAAAAGAAATTATTTGAAATTTGTCCAGAACTTTTAAGAAAACATTTTTCTTACCTTCAAAGATGAGATTTCGAAAATAAATTTAAAAGCTTTTTAAGAAGTTACAATAATTTTTTATTATGATTTTTTTTTTTTAATTTCAAAAGATTTCTAAAAATGCCAAAAAAATCTGGAAAATGTTATACCTTTTTAACAATTAAAAAAACTGGCCATAAAATTGATAAAATCTTCCAGATTTTTTTCTTACATTTCCGGAAATTATTTGAGATATTTTTTAATTTTGTTTAAATTTTCTCTTAAACATTAATTTTTTAATTTTTTTAAATTTCTGCAAAATTAAAGGTTATAAAATCAAATCATTCTAAATTTTCAAAGAAATCTTTTGAAGAAATATACTCTCATGAAATCTTTCAAATTAAAAAAAAAATTGAGTAATTTGAAAATATTTTTCTCACTTTTTCAATGTTCTTCTAAGATGCATTTTCCCTGAATTTTTCCTAAAATTTAAAATAAATCCTGTAAAATTACAAAAAAATTCCTTAAAATGTATATTTTTAAAGATTATAAAAAAAAATGTAGAAGCTTTTTAAAAAATCTGAAAAGTTTCAAGAAAATAAAAAACTGATTCAAATGTTTCTTACAATGTTGTAAATTCTTCGCAAATAAAAAAATGGCCATAAAATTGATAATATGTTTTAGATTTTTTTTTCTTACATTTTCGGAAATCATTTTAGATATTTTGTAATTAAAAATTTTTTCTTCAAAATTAATGTTTAAAAATAAAAAATCATTCTCAACATTGTGTTCTTCTTAAAATATACAAAATCCTTAAAAAGATCAAAAAAATTAGTTCTTAAAAAATGTACATGTTCTTTTTAATTTTTGAAAATTAATTTTTTTAACTAGGAATTTAATTTTTTCGTTTTTGGTTAAAAGTTTTGATATTTTTAAATGAAAATTGATATTTTTTATTGAAAATTTAACTTTCCGGTTGAAAATGCATGTCTTTTAATGAAAATTCGCCTTTTTGAGAAGAAAATGAATCTTTTTGTTTGAAATTTTATCTTTTTCGTTTAAAAATTCATTTTTTCAAATATTCGCCTAAAATATTAAGCTTCTTTTTTTGGTTGTAAATTGATCTTTTTTATTTTTAAATTCATGCGTTTAGTTGAAAATTTAACTATTCCCTTGAAAATTGGTTTCTTTTTTATTGCAAATTATTATTTTTTAAATTTAAAATTTAACTCCATATTCCAATTTTGTTTGAAAGTTTATTTTTGTTGTTGAAAATTGAAAAAGATTCATTTTTCGGTTAAAAATTCGATTTCTTTGTGGAAAATTTATTTATTTTGTTGAAAAATTAATATATATCGACTTGAAATCTGATGAATTTCAACAGTTCATATTGAATTCAATATTCTAACATTTTTGTCGCTAAAATAATTGATCATTTTATTATACCCCTTTTTTTGAGAATAATCACCCTATTGCTTGTGTTCTGAAATCATTTTGGACTAAGAAGTTGGATTATTTTTAAATTATTAAATTGAAAAAAAGTATATTATTGTTGAAAGAATCTATTTTATTATTATTATTTATTTAGTTTACAGTCCTTTTGTATTTATTTTCATTATTAATTAATTATAACAAGTCTATTGTTGAACTCAAAATATATTTGCAGTATTATTGATCTTTTTAAAAAGTATATTGTGTTTAAAAAAATGTTTCTCATTTACAGGGAAGAAGCTCGTGATATGTTCTACCATGCCTATAACGCATATATGGTAATTATTTTTAATTACCCTACTTTAATATTATTTTTTTTTAATTTAAAAAAAGTATCCTGAATTGAACAATTCTTAAAAATATAGAAAATTGTGGAAATGTTTTTTTTTCTTCTAAATAGCAAACTCAGTTAGTCATGTATATTTAATCGTTTAAGATAAGAGTATTGACGCAATATTGCGTAAAGAAGTATTGATAGAAAATCATATTATGAGCAGGAAAAAACAAGTGATAAAAATTTATTCGTTCAAACCGTCAATTTTAATTTTTATCTGAATTGGCAGAGGGATTTAAAAAATATATTTAGTTCGTGTCCGAATTGGAAGATGGCCATTTTTTTATTTATCATTTTTATTCAGCTGGAAACAAGGAAATTTTTATATTTAATTTATATCTAAATTGGAAGAGGACATTTTGGTTTTCAATTTATTTCTGAATTGGAAGAGGGAATGTTTTTATTTTTAACATTTAGATTAATATTGTAATTCAGTTGAAAGAGAGCAATATTTTATTTTTAAATTTTCTTTCTGAATTGAAAAAGATAATTTTTTTATTTTTAACATTATAGTCGATATTTTAATTAAGTTGAATGCAGAATAATTCTATAATTTTCCCATTTTTCGTAATATAAAAAGAGCTTTTTTTACAATCTTTTTTCTGATTTCTAAGATTCTTATTTTTAACATTT
>NC_046657.1:31962597-31969140 GCF_010883055.1 Belonocnema kinseyi
GATCATATATTTTAATTGAGTTAATAGGGAAAAATTCTTTAATTTTCACTTTTTTTAAGATAAAAGGGTAGAATTTTTTCATTTTTTTTCTAGATTAGAAGAGGAACTTTCTTTATTTTTAACATTTTCTGTTGAGTTGCAGGAAAGGAAATTTCAATTTTTAATTTTTTTCTGCGATGGAAGCGGGACTTTTCTGATGTTGAATATTTTTAATTTTGATTAATGTTTTTATTGGATTGAAGTGGATCAGATTCTTTATTTTAAACTTTTTTTTTTTAGATGAAAACTTGGCATTTTTTATTTTCAATTAATTTTTGAATTGGAAGGAATAGATTCTTTATTCTTAAGATTTTTATTCATTTGGAAACGAGGACATTTTTTCAGAATTGGAGAAGGGACATTGTTTTTATTTTTAAGATTTTTCTTAATATTTTAATTGACATGAAAGGAGAAAATTGCTGCAATTTTCCCATATTTCTTAAAATAAAAAGGGGAATTTTTGCAAATTTTGGGAAGAAATTAAATTTGTATTTTATTTCCTTATTTTAACTAGGAGTTTTTTTAATTTTTAACATTTTGAAGGATATTTTAATAGAAAATGTAATAAACAATTATTTAATTTGCTTATTTTTTAAAATAAAAAGGTGGGCATTTCTTATTTTAATTTTTTTCTTCTTTACGAAAAGTGAGGTATTTTGTAGAGTTTCAAAGATTTGAAGAGATTTAAAATTATTCTTTAGAATTCACCCGGAATTCTTTTGATTTTTTTAATTCTTTTGAATTTTACTTCATTTAGTGAATTTTTTTTAAATTAAATTTTTTATATAATTGGTCTTTTAATCAAATTAAAGAGGTTTAAAAAGATTTTAAGGAACTTGAAATATTTTAGGTGATTTAAAAAAATTACAAAGAAATTTTTAACTGATTTCAGAAGAAGTGCCGGATGTCAAAGATTTGGAAGAGATTTTTGAATATTTTGTGCAATTGTGTTGGAATTCGCCCTGAATTATTGTTAATTTAGCCTGAATTTAAAAAAAAAAATGTCTAAATTCACTCAATTTTACTTAAATCAATTAATTTTTTTGATCTTTTTTAATTTTTCCAGTTTATTTAAATTCTTTTGAACTATTTTGCAGTTATTAGTCACTTTTTGATTGAAATTCGTATGGTTTTCAAAGATTTCAATTTTTTGGCACTTATCCGGAATTCTGATTGGAATTCTTTTGCATTTTTTTAATTCACTTTAATTCTTTTATTTATTAATTCTACTTAAGTCGTCGGATATAAAAAAAATCACATTTTTGAATTGTTTTTAAATGACTTGATTGCTTTTTAAATTCAGATTGATTTTTTATGAATTTCATCGAATTCTTCTCATTCCCTCTAAATTCTCTAAAATTTTACTGAAATAAGTGGATTTTTTTCGATTTCTCTTTAATTTTTCTAATTCGTTTAAATTCTTTTGAATTGCTTTGTAGTCATTAGTATTTTTTTTTGTTAGAAATAATTAGGGTTTCTAAGATTTGAAGTAATTTGAAATTTATTTTGGAATTCACGCTGAATTCTTATTAATTTATTATGAATTCTTATAAATTTACTTAATTCAATGGCTTTTTTTCATCACATTTTTTTTATTTAATTAAGCCTGAAGTATTTTATTCTCACCTTGAATTCTTAGGCATTTCCTCAAATTCCTTTAAATTCCCTTGAATTTTTCTAAGTTTATTTCAAAGTTACTGAATTCAATTAAGTTTTTTTCAAATATTTTGTAAGTTCATTCGATTTTTTTTTTAATTCACCTGGAATTTTTGTAAATTTCATCGCATTTTCCTTAAATTCCTCTAAATTCATTCCAATTTTACGGAAATCACTCAAGCATTTTTTATTTTTAACATTTATTCCAGTCCATTTTAATTCTTTTTAATTTAATTTGGATTGTTTTGAAGCCTAATGCATTTATCCTGAATTTTTTTCTTACCCTATGATCGTAGTAAAAAGGTTCCCTTTGGTCCCTATATTTTTATATTGATACTTATATCTTAATAATTTAAATTGATGAAGTAAATGAATAAAGTCTGCAATATCCGCTTAGGCATTTAAAACAGTGCGCGAAGAATGGCGTTCGGTCGTTGGTGTCGGACTGTCAAATGGTGTGGTCTCAGACCCAAGAGATTCTGACGGCTGCTTTGTATTTCTTTGTGGATATCATTCTTGTGAAATTTCCTAAACATTTCAAATTAAAATATATAGAAATTCCTTAGAGATCTTTAAAATATCCTAAAATCTTAAAAATTCCTTCAAATTATTGAAATCTATTAAACATTTCGCGGAGTCTTTAAAAATACCCAGGAATATTAAAAAAAAAATGAAGACAATACAGAAAGAGCTATAGATCTGAACTGAACAGTGATTAACCCATGAGTTAATTTATTTGAAGAAAAGTGACTAATGTGAACTTTTCATTTAAAAAAGCGACTAAAAAGTGATGTGAGAAAAAAGTGACTAATAGAGACCGTGTGACAGCCTTGACTATTTTTTGAAAGTTTCTTCTTACAGAGATTCCTTGATTTTTGATATTTTTTTTCAAAACGCCTAAATCTTGGAAACTTTGATATTAAATGCGTATATTATAAATTAATAAACAGTATCAATTTATAATAAAGTCTGCAATATCAGCTGAAATATTGAAAAGAGTGCGCGAAGAATAGCGTTCGGTCGTTGGTGTCGGACTGTCAAATGGTGTGGCGCTCAATGAGCCAAGAGATTCTGACGTCTGATTTGTCATGTGATTTCTCATATTGCATTAACTGAAACTTCCTGGCGGAGAGTTAATTAAGTGTTCTCCGACCTGAAAGTGTGGGCTTTTATGGAAACAAGGAGACTTTTGCTCAGCTGGGCGTCACTTAGCGAGCTCGAACAAAAAGCGTCATGTTATTTGTCCTTCATAAAATTTCCTTATTATCATGAGGAATGAATACTTGAGGCTCACACAGAATAAAACTAAGTACCAGATTGGATGAAGAATTTTATGAAATATATAATCAACGAAAAACGGAATCAGGATCAATTGTTCAAAAAAGCCAAAACCAGATTTGCATCAGGTTGGTCGCTTTTGGTTCAGATGATTTGCCAAGGAATTGCGGTCTTTACAGTCGGTTAAATAAGAGCGTCGTCTGGATTACTAGCGATCGGTAAATGCGAATGCTGTAATTTTTTTTCATATAGAGATCAGTATAGTCCTTCATGCTTTATGAAAGAGAATCAGCTGACTGTTCTTTTTAATACGAACCGAGCATTTTTCCAAAATGAGTGCCACATACGCTTCGTGCTTCGAAGCTGTTTCTTTGTGCTCCCACCACGGTGTGCCCACTCTAATGCATTTTGGGAGGGGGGGGGGGATACTTATAAATTGTGGCAAAATGTAATATCAGCGCCACCTAGGGGACGTAGCAAGAACTAGTATCTACAGCAACGACACCACCGCTTCCCTTCTCACCTTAATTTTTCGGTTATGTTGACTTCTCTTTCTGAAATAAATACATGAATAATAATAACCAATAAAACAAACCAAAAATTGAACAAAGTAAAATCTATCATCGATCAAATGCAAAAAAAAGTTTAAGTCTGTTGCAATCGATCTATCATAGAAAGATTCCAATAGACTTTGACATTTGATTGTTCTTTTTATCAGAACGATTCCAACATACTTTAACATTTTATTACATTTGATCGATGATCGATTTGATTTGGTTCCATTTGTAGTTTGTGTTATCGGTGATAATCCATTGTGAATCCAAGTTCATCACGCAAAAATAAATATAATTTTTGCAGCAACAGTGAATCAAGTCTGCTCAAGTTCATTTCGAATTCTGAATTCACACGAGCGCCACCTAGGGGACTTAGCAATTACGATAATCCGTTCACCACTTTTCTATGGGAGTGGGCACATCGTGGCTTGCACCTTAAAGGTTCCAAAATGACCCAAGCGGCTGCTGCGAAATATATGCAAAGGTCGAAACAGTTTGTGAGTAAGTGGGTGAATCGTTTGAAATAGGTGAAAAATGTCGATCACTTCTCAAATCGCGGTTCTATCCAACGTATGCCTCGAAGATGCCAAGCCATTATTGACGCTGAAGGTTACTCGACCTGCTATTAATGTATTTGCATGAAAGTTTTCGATCAAATAAAACAATATTTGAAAGAATTTTCGTATTGAGTCTTTTCATTTTCTCACAACAGTGACCATGCTCTTATTTAACCGACGGTAAGTGCGTGTCCAACGAAAGCGGATCCCTGTATTTATTTGAGATATGGGAAGAAATTTCATGATTCGAACGTGAATTGGCGGATCTTTTTGAAATCAAGGACATTCGCGATATAAAACGTTGTTTTGGAATGGACTTTGTCAGACGCGACGAGGGAATTTTTATCAACCTGAAAACGTACATTACAGATATCCTTCAACGATTCGCGATGGAGGAGCCCAGTAAGAAGGAGCTGATTGGAACGCATAGATAGGAATTAAAAATATATATAACATTTAAATCCGTAACAATTGCATTTTTGTCCGAAATGCCATTGAATGCACTTTGGCGTATGAAGCTCGTTTCGCTTCAATCATTTTTAATGAGCATAAACTTCAAAGCATTAAAGCACAGATAAAACTAAGAATAAAATTTGTTGCAGAAAATTTTTTAGAGCGATATAGAGTTCCTCTAGTGAGAGTTGTGTCACGTTACCCCCTTCTCATAAATCCTATTGTTCTGAAATAGACATATTTGGAAAAAAAGTTTTTAGGACTAAAAAGACATTACACACATCTATTGTAAAAAAAGGGTTTTAACCTCATACAAATACTTCTTTTATTTCTGCTTTTTCTCAACTCTGTTTTGAAAAATATTACTTTAATGTGATCTTTATTTTGATATTCTCTATGATTGCTTTACATTTATTTTTATTCGAAATAATTTTATCAAAATATGTTGAAGAAAAAGCCATAACCTCAAAATCAATTTCTTTACTTTACTGCACAAAAAAATACAATTAGAAATTTTTCCCCATATTTTGTCTTATTTTAATGTTTTTTTCGAAAAAATTGAAAATTTTCAGTATAAAATTTGATTTATCAAAATTAATTAATTAATATTGTAAAAATTCATGTAATTAAAAAAATTATTTTCCACATTTTAACCATTTTCAATGAACAAATCTAAATAATTATTATTGTTATTCTACTTACTATCTATTAGATGTCACAGGCTTTATCAAACAGTCATAAATAATAGTATTTTTTTAAAGTGTGTATGAATAAGATTTTTCACTTTTCAAAATTTTTTATTATTACACCTACATTATTATTTTTATTATATTTATTTACTATTTTAGTGCCTGAACATGAAATTTGACTTGAAAGTCGCGCCAATTTTAAAACATCCGATTCCGCTTTTGCGGCACCAATCAGAAGCGGAGTAAGTGGGACACAACTCTCCCTGAGGAACTCTAAAGCGATAAAGTTTTGTTTAGACAACTTCTCGTCTTTAAAAAACATGTGTTTCTATGGAAAAACAAAAGAAAATTTAACCGATATTTGTGTAAAGTTTAGCCTGTGAAGTTAATTTTTTTGGCAGAGAATCTTTCGTCGGAAATCGATGTAAAATTTATCTTCTGTTTTTTCTATGAGTGGTTTCCTTGTAATGCCTATGAGTTTATGTCATTTAATGCGATTCAATGCTACTCGGCGAACCGCCCAATTGTATCCCATGCAATGCCTTTCACGAACCAAGTATGAAACCGCGTCAATGCCATTTAATGTTGTCGACAAATTATTCAATAGAATCGATGCCGGTCAATGTGATTTAATTATTTTTTTGACAAAACTGCAATTGAGACGCATTCAAAGGCATTGAAATGTCCCTTTCTCTTAATGCTAATTTATGCGTCCCAGTCGGATCGTTGTTACCTGGAGTGCAACTATGTATCAACTCCTTTAAATGGTGGTCCGAGTCAGAAGGTGAGAAACCTCCTTATCGGGAATTAATCGGATGCCTGCTGAATCTGTCAGTGGCAATCACTCACACAGCCAGTCTGTTGAATCAATTCAACTGTATTAAAAAGACCCGCTGGAATGCAGCGAAGAAGATAGTTACTCAAAAGGCACGGATGATTACGGGATCTTCGACAGACGTGATGACAGTCCTCTTCCAGCAAACATGGTTACCTGCGAGTAACTGTGTCATCCCCCATACGCTAGAATAATTCTCTAACAGTTCTAGAACTCTGTGAAATACGATCTGCAAACATTTCTAGAAAAACTCTAGAACTTGGTTACCAATCCTATGTAACAATTCTGTAACAGATCTAGAACTCTGAGACAACCGATGTATAACATTTCGAGAACAATTCTAGAACTTAATTACAAATGTTTTATAAGAAATCTGTAACAGATCTAGAACGCTGTGACAACCGATCTGTAAAATTTCTAGAACAATTCTAGAACTCAATTACAAATGTTGTAAAACAAATCTGTAACAGGTCGAGAACGCT